>NW_007248280.1:57075-60265 GCF_000164805.1 Carlito syrichta
GAACCTGCGAGCTCAGGCAATCCACTCACCTCAGCCTCCCAAAGGCGCAGGATTACAAACTGAGCCACTGAACCTGGCTTACGAATCCCTTTCTTAAAGTATTATGATAATTGTTCAAGATTCGCTTATAAGTGAGAACATATGGTACTCTGTTCTTTGTTTCTGTGATAGAACACTGAGTGTGGCAGACTCTAAATCATCCAAGTTGATGCGAAGTTCATAGGTTTGTCCTTCTTTATGACTACATAATATTCCATTGCCTTTTGCACATTTTAATCCCATTCAACAATAAGAAATCCTGCTCCCATTTCTCTTCTTGTAGTCACTTTTTGGATTCATCTCTCTATGCGTAATCAATCTCCTGTCATTGCCACACTTCCTTGTCCCTGGCCTTTGCTATGCTGCTCAGGCTCTGAACTTGACTGCCCCCTCACTTCCTCCTTCTCATTCCTCTTGCATGTGGACACTCTCCTTACTCACTTGGGCTCTCTGACTTCCCTTGCCAGACCATTCCTTTCATGTGGATGCCCTCCTTATCCTTCTTGGGTCCTGATACCTCATGCTGTTCTGTATAAACAACCTTCTTACCCTGCTGGGGCTTTTACACGTTGTGCTGGGCCAGCCTGACACAAGGACATCTATCTGCCTTACTGCACTTGACCTCTGACTCACCTTCTACAGATGTTCTCCTCTTCCTATTCCCATGTTTATTCAATTTTAATGACCTTTTAAGCTTTTTTTTTCTTTAAGTTGAAGTCTCACTCCGTCGCCCAAGCTGGAGGGCAGTGGCATGCTCATGGCCACCCCAGCGTCGACCTGGTGGCCTCCAGTGATCCTTCTGCCTCAGCCTTCCAAGTAGCTGGAACTACAGGCATGTGCTATTGCGCCTGGCTAATTTTTGATTTTATTGTAGAAATGAGGTCTCGCCAAGTTGCCCGGGCTGATCTTGAACCCGCAGGCTCAGTCAATCCACTCACCTCAATCTCCCAAAGTGCTGGGATTACAGGCTGAGCCACCAAGCCCGGTCTATTTTTATTTTTAAAAAACATCTTAAGGCTGGGCATGGTGGTTCATACCTGTAATCCCAACATTTTGGGAGACTGAGGTAGAAGGATTACTTGAGCCCAGGAGTTCAAGACTAGCCTAAGCACAATAGCAAGACCTAGTCTCTACAACAAAAAATCAAAAAATTGACATAGTGGCACATTCCTATAGTCCCAACTACTTGTGAGACTGAGGCTATAGGATCCCTCAAGTCCAGGAGTTTGAGTCTGCAGTGAGCCATGATTACGCCACTACACTTCAGCCTGGGTGATGGAGTGAGACTCTGGCTCAAAAAATAATAATCGAAAAAATTTTTGGCCGGGCTCGGTGGCTCAACCTGTAATCCTAGCACTTTGGGAGGCCGAGGTGAGTGGATTGCCTGAGCCCGCGGGTTTGAGACCCTCCCAGGCCAGTTGGTGAGACCTCATCTCTACAATAAATAAAAATTCAGCTGGGCGTGGTAGCACACACCTGTAGTTCCGGCTACTTGGAAGGTTGAGGCGGAAGGATCGCCAGAGCCCAGCAAGTGGAGGCTGCGGTGGCCGGGAACGTGCCATTGCTCTCCAGTTGGGGCGACGGAGTGAGACTCCAACTCAAAAAATATATATTTTATTTTGAAGTAATATATTAATCCACAGGAAGTTGCAAAAATAGTGCAGAAAACTCCTGTGTACCCTTCATTTACCCAGTTTTTCTCATTGATTATATCCTACATAAATATAAACAATATGATGGTAATTGACATTAGTTCAGTGCATGTATATAGTTTGCTGCCATTTATCACATGTGTAGATTTGTGTAACCATCATTGCAGTTAAGCTATGGCATGATTCTGTCATCATCAAGATCTTTTTTTGTGCTATTTCTTCGGAGTCGCATGTACCTTTCTTTCCTTATTGTTCAACATTTTATGAGTTTTTAAAATTAAAAACATTATTAAAAGTCATAGGAAGAGCTAGGTAGTAATAAAGATAAACTGTGCCCCTGAATGGGACTATCATTCTCGCTCCTGAGTGAGGACCAGATTAGGAATTCTAATTTATCTCAGTTGATTTCATTGGCACTCTATTCCATCCTGCTCCATTGCTGAATCTTGGTGCCACCGAGGAGAGTTTTTCCCCAGCTCTTGGCTTCATATGGAAAGCTCCATCTGGTCCCTCCAGTGCACAAACTTCTATAAGTTTACAGCCAGTAATTCTCATCCTTCCTGCTACTGCTACCTTTCAAACTCCAGACTTAAAGGTTATTATCTATTTTTTTATGCTCCTGTGTACTATTACCCTTCAGTTCCTGCTCAGTGCCATGGCTTTTGGTTTCTTCTAGGTTTATGACATTTGTGTATTTTCCTTTCCTGCTTCTGAATGTGACAGTTTAAACTCTTCAAAATAATTTTTCTAGAATTTCTATAGTTAGAATGAGAAAGAATGCTTATCACTTATCAACTCAGTACTCCCTTTTTTCTTTCTTTCTTTCTTTTTTATTTTGACTTTTTTTATTAGTTCAGTCCATGCAGGTTATTCCTGTTCTGCTCAATTATTTATTTTTTATTGGGTCAGCAATTTTTAAAAAACTTTTTTCTTAAAAAAAGTCAAGTTTTTAGAAAAGTTGAAAGAATAGTACAATATCAGTTTTCACCATTTTTCCCCTTGTGAACACACCTCTTTTGCCCCTTCCCACACATACACTGGCAAACTTTTTTCCCCCAAAATCATTTAAAAGTTAATTGCAGACAACACAACACTTCCTCACTAAACACTTCAACAGACATCTCCTAAGAGTAAGAGTAAAGACATTCTCCTACAAAATTAGAATACCATTGTTACAGCTAAGAAAATGATTATTAACTCAGTGTGTCACCTAATGTACAGTCTATATCCAAATTTCCAAGATTGTTCTCAAAACATTTTTTGCTGTATATGTATGTGTGTTTTTTTTGTGTGTGTATTTGTATGTGTACTTGATTCATGATCCAGTCAGTGTTCCTGTATGACATTTGGATATTCAATCTGTTTAGTCTCTTTTAATTTAGAATGCTTTAAACTGCATTTTATTTTTTTTTTCTTTGAGTTGGAGTCTCACTCTGTTGCCCAGACTGGAGTGCAGTGGCCGCTCCCGGCCACCGCAGCCTCGACCTGCTGGGCTCCGG
>NW_007248280.1:60285-80752 GCF_000164805.1 Carlito syrichta
GAATTACAGGCATGCACTACCACGCCCGGCTGATTTTTTGATTTATTGTAGAGATGAGGTCTCGCTGCCCAGGCGGGTCTCGAACCCGCGGATTCAGGCAATCCACTCACCTCAGCCTCCCAAAGGCGCGGGATTACAGGCTGAGCCACCGAACCCGGCTTTTAAACTGCACTTTAAAGAATGATTTATACTTTTTTTTTAAATAATTTTTTACACTGAATTTTTTTTGTTTCAGATCAGTTAGATAATGTCTCACATTCTAGCTTTGTCTCATCATTCTTCATGATTGAATTCAGGCTAAATATTTTTGGCAAGAATACTGTTTAGGTAATGTTTTATATTTCTCATTGCATCACATCAGAAAGTGCCTACTGTTGGCTTGTTAAAGTGCTGGTGATGCTAAGTTAAATCATTTAGATAAGGTGGCGATTGCCATATCTCTTAATTGTAACTGTACATTTCCTCCTTTGAAATTAATAATTTGTCTGTGGAATAGGTGTTATGCTGAGGCAGTATTAAGGTTTTCTTCTTCAATAACTTTACTTAATAGTTTAGCACTCATTTTTGATGCTTGCTTGAATCAATTATTATAATTGGAGTTTCAATACAACTTATTGACCAAGTGTTTATACACTTTTCATTTATTCATTTCACAAGTATTAATAGAAACAGATACCACATCAGGTTTTGTTCTAATCACCAAGAATACATGTGAACAATATCTGATGCGGTCCTTTGTGATGCTTACAATCTAGTGGGAGAAATTGACATTAATCAAATAATTGCACTGATGTGTTTTTATAAATAGCGATAAAATTTTTTCTTTTTTTGAGTTGGAATCCCACTCTGTCGTCCAGGCTGAAATGTAGTGGGCACACTCATGGCTACCACAGCCTCGACCTGCTGGGTTCAAGTGATCCTTCTGCCTAAGCCTTCCAAGTAGCTGGAACTGCAGGCACGTACCACCACGCCCGGCTAATTTTTTTCTGATTTATTGTGGAGACAAGTTCTCACCAAGTTGCCCAGGCTGGTCTTGAATCCCTGGGCCCAGATGATCCTCTTGCCTCAGGCTCCCAGAGTGTTGGGATTACAGGTGTGTGCCATCACACCCAGTGATAGTGTTAATTTTTTTTTTTTTTGAGGCTGGAGTGCAGTGGCATGCTCACGGCCACCTCAGATGAAGAATGACAAACTTCAATAACATGTTAAACTTCCAGAGTACTTATTCTATAGCACATGCCTGTTAATTTTATCTGACAAATTAGTCACATGATATCTCTTGCACTGAGTTGTTACCAAAATCGTTTGCTATTATATAAATTTTCTCACTTAGCATTGCTTACTTTATACCTAAATCATAAGCTTTTCAATGTTAGCGATGATGTCAGAGACTTGAATTGATCACTGTACATTGCTTACAGTAGATGTACAACAAATATTTTGTTCCAATTATTTGTTAATAATGTAAATGTAATGACCATGAAATGCTGTGAAGTATTGTAGGTATATATTGAATGTGCAGATCATGTGTTATGAGAAATTTACTTTGCTCTTAGCATTGACAGATTAAATGTATAGTCTTTATCACAATGAAATGACATGTATATGAAAATGATTTTGACCTGTAAATAATTAGACAAAAGGATAGATTGTAAAAAGCTGTTTTTAGATTATATTTGCTTACCTAAGCTTAAGTAACCTAATAGGAGCCAAGCAATAAATAAAAGTTGTCTAGGTTGGGCATGGTTACTTACACCTGTCATCCATCACCTTGGGATGCTGAGGTGACAGGATAACTTGAGCCCAGGAGTTCGAGACCAGCCTGAGCAACATGGCAATACCTTGTCTCTATAATAAATAAATAAATAAATAAATAAGCCAGGCTTGGTGGCTTGCACTTATAGTCCCTGCTCTGGGAAGGCTGAGGTGGAAGGATAGCCTGAGCCCAGGCAATTGAAGCTGCAGTGAGCCGTGATCATGCCACTACTCTGGACTGGGAGACAGAGTGAGACTCCAATAAAAAAAAAAAAAAAGTTGACTAAATTACTAATTATGGGGAAATACTTAAATAAGTCAGTTAAATTCCCTGAGCTTCTTTTAATATTTATAAAATGAGAGAAATATCACTGACACTAGTATATCCTGGAGAAGAAGAAACACTACCTTCATAAGTCAAAGAAATATCACCACTTTTTATATTTGACTTAACGTTTATGAAGGACAGAATATCACATTTCTGATTTTCTATTTCATGTTTTCCTTTTTCCTCAGCCTTTTTGGGGTAATTGTAATTTGACCTCCTTTCCTTATATATCAATAAGAAGCCAAACAGAATTTTCTGTTTGAAAAGAAGGTTTTGAGACATTAAGGAAATAGATAAGCATGGAGATCATGATAATGAATGAAAAAAATCAGACTAAGAAGTAGCATTTATTTAGAACTTAAGAGCACTTTTGGCATTCATTTAGGTAGTTGACACACCTAGGTTATATATCTAGACTCTAGAGGATGCTTTTGGATCTGTTAACACTAAGAAAGATTTAGAAATGGTACTTGAAAAGAAGAGATTTAAAAAGAATAACCAGACCTGGCGCGTTAGCTCACATCTGTAATCCCAGCACTTTGGGAGGCCAAGGTGAAGGGATTGCCTGAGCCCACGGATTCAAGAACAGCCTGGGCAACTTGGCAAGACCTCATCTCTAAAATAAATCAAAATTAGCTGGGCATGGTAGCACGTGCCTATAGTTCCAGCTTCTTGGAAGACTGAGGCAGAAGGATCGCCTGAGTCTAGCGGGTTAACGTTGGGGTGGCCTTGAGCGTGCCATTGCACTCCAGCCTGGGCGATGGGACTCCAACTCGAAAAAAAAAAAGAATAACCAGGTCAGAGTCATCATTAGCATTTTGGTTTTGGAACTAATCTCTCTCATCCCCATGCTTAAACTTTCCTGTCGTCTCCCATTTGAAAAAGATTCTGTAAGCTTTCTTTTATAATAGAAATGTAATTTTATACCAAACCAAATGATTCCTTTTCCAACATCTGAAATTTGTCTTTTGAAGCATGTCCTGGCACCAAGTCTGACTTTTGCATTTTGTTAATTGTCAGCTTACAGGTTTCTAGATTTATTAGTTTAAAGGTCTTATGGTATATGCAGTAGGATAACAGGTTTTATAGTTTACCCATTGTCTGAATAGATTTGTAAGAGATTTTTATCCTTGTATACTTAAGATTTATATATATATATATTTTTGGAGTTGGAGGTCTCACTCTGTTGTCCAGACTGGAGTGCAGTGGCGTGATCCTGGCTCACTGCAGCCTTGACCTCCTGGGCTCAGGTGATCCTTTGCCTCAGCTTCCCTAGTAGCTGGAACTATAGTCGTGTGCCACCAATCCTAGCTAATTTTTAAAATATTTTTAAAATTTATTTTTATTTATTTTAAAAATGTGAGGTACAATTCAGGATTAGGTAGTCATCATATAGGTAAAGTTTGGGCCTCCCTTTGGTCCCCACTTCGCCTGGTTTGAGATCAGCTACCATTATTCATATTATGTGCCTCTCCTCCCCTGGCAGTGTCCTGTTACTGCCAATTCCTTTCTTATAATACTTTTAAATTTTTTTTAGAGACGAGGTCTCCATATGTTGCCTAGGCTGATCTTGAACTCCTGGGCTCAAGCAGTTGTCTTGCTTCAGTCTCTCAAAGTGCTAGGATTATAGGCATGAGTTACCACACCCAGTCTATAAATTGTGTTTTAGTAATTCAAAATGTAATATAAATTTGATCTACTTTTTAGGTTTAAACAAGTCTCTTAAGTGGTGTCTTCTCACCGATGGAGAATTACTTCCAAGCAGAAGCTTACAACCTGGACAAGGTATTAGATGAATTTGAACAAAACGAAGGTGAGAATTTACATTGGTAAATTCAGAGAATGTGGGGATATAAGAGGATACAGTACTTTCAAAAAATAAAATCAAGTCTAATGATAATATTTAATAATATCTAGAAGAAGAAATAATATCTAGAAGAAGAAATATTTTTAGTACTGAATACCAGATACTTACATGGATTATACCATTTCATTTTTAATACAATCCCTTGAAAGTAGACCTTCTTATTGCCATTTTACAGATGAGACTGGAGGCACAGAGTGACTAAGCAACTTCACCAAAGTTACCTTGCTAACAAGTGGCAGGATTAGGACCCAGGCAGTGTGACAACAGAGCCTGAGTTTTACCTGCCCTGTACGATCAAGTCGTGGTCAAGAAAAACTTTAGAATGTGTGCTTGCATTTCCTGAACCAGGAAAAATTGCATATTGATTGCCCAGTAAAGCAAAGATACATTTTAAGCAGTTTACATTACAACTGCCAAATGGTTAATTAAATGATATATTTTCAAGCCTCAGTAGAAATGTCTGCTTAAGATTTACTTCATTTAGGGAAGGCTTTTCCCTAAATTCCTTTGATGTGAATGGATAAGCCGAAATTTAATATCTTCCACCACCCGACTTCCCACATGTTCTCTATTTCTAACAGGAAATGACATGTAACAAGTTTACAAAGTGATATGCTTCCATCTAAAGTCTGATTTTAGTTTTGGTCTCCAAACCTTCACTATATCCAGTGATTCAGGCTATTCTTTGATAGCAGTTGGGAAGAGAGATTCATTTTTATTTTGTTACTTTGGGTCTTTAATAGAGCAAGCCTGAATTCAAATACAGAATTATGAGAGTAAGGAGAGAAAAGGGAGAGGAAGGATATGGAAATGACTTGTTCTTCTCATTTTACCATTGATGACTTTATGCTAACCTGTATTCCTGGGCTCATTCCTGATTCATGTAAATATGAAATCTAATCATTTGGTATTTTATGGGATCCATGTGGGCTTTGTATATACCAAATTGGAAGGTACATTCTTTTCTGAGTTTCAGCCATTTATACAAGTCTTTTCTGAACCCTTTCTTTGGTTTAGCTTTCTATGTATCACAGTTATTTAAGTCATGAAATAGCTAGACAAATGTTAACACTTAAGCATGTTAACACTATGCTTCTGGAATACCACTGATTCTATTAGTTCATTACAGTAGTCTCTGTGACTCCTGTAGATTTCTAGTAGGGTGTTCTGTGTATTATAGTTTTTCAATACAATTTTGTTGAATTAGTAACAATATTTTAGTTAGAAAATACAGCATTTGCTTATAAAACAACTTCTTTAAAGAAGGAGGATTCCTGGCCGGGCTTGGTGGCTTAGCCTGTAATCCCACCACTTTGGGAGGCCTAGGTGAGTGGATTGCCTGAGCCCGCAGGTTTGAGACTGGCCTGAGCAACTTGGCAAGACCTCGTCTCTACAATAAATCAAAAATTAACTGGGTGTGGTAGCGCATGCCTGTGGTTCTGGCTACTTGGAAGGCTGAGGCGGAAGGATCGCTGGAGCCCAGCAAGTCGAAGCTGCGGTGGCCGGGAGTGGCCACTGCCCTCCAGTCTGGGTGACAGAGTGAGACTCCAACTCAAAAAAAAAAAGAAAGAGGATTTCTGAAACCAGCTTCTTGGTTATAACTATGTGGTTCATTTATTTTAATTTTTTAAAATTTCAATACTAGTTACATTAAAAACTACCACCTTATTTAAAGTATACTTTGGAGAGTATACTTTAAATAAAGTGATTTATCATTTTGTGTTACATTATTTCTTTCTTTAAATGAAAGATGTACCGCAAACAGATTGCAATGATACTAGGTAATTAACTTATGCCCAGGTAGTAGGTGGTTGAATAATGAAAATTTTAATACCTGATCTGTCCTGTTTAAATATTATTGAATGTTCCTTTAAGAATTAGTATCTTTTCTTTTTTTTTTTTTTGAGTTGGGGTCTCATTCTGTTGCCCAAGCTGGAGTGTAGTGGCATACTCATGACCACCCCAGCATCGACCTGCTGGGCTCTGGCGATCCTTCCACCTCAGCTTTCCAAGTAGCTGGAACTACAGGTGTGCACTACCATGCGTGGCTAATTTTTTTTTTTTTAATTTATTGTAGAGACGAGGTCTCGCCAAGTTACCTAGGCTGCTCTCAAACCCACGGGCTCAGGCAGTCCATTTGCCTTGGCCTCCCAAAGTGCTGGGATTATAGGCTGAGCCACCAAGCCCGGCCCAGTATCTCTTTTTTATTTCCAGGGACAAATTTGGAAATTTTTTTTAAAGGAAGCCTATGTTACTAAGTCTCTGCCAGTCCAAATTTGGTAAACTCAAGATTTAACACTCAGAGAATACTAAGCCCATTCTTCACACAATCTGATATGCTTTGACCTTTACTATTTGCCCTTTCTAGCTTCTTTTCACTACCTTCTTACATTAATTCTTTTTTTCAATTCAAACTGATTTATTTATTGCTCTCTTACATTCTTTTGTTTGGGGGTCTACTTTTTCTTGTTTCTTTGTTTACTGTTACCTTCTTTCCCAACCTTACATAAAACTCTTTTTTTTTTCAAATTAGAGCCTCACTCTGTGACTCAGTCTGGAGTGCAGTGGCACACAGTTAACACTGACCTACTGGGCTCAGGTGGTCCTTCCACCTCAGCCTTTCAAGTAGCTGGAACTATAAGTGCATGCTACCACATCCAGCTAGTTTCTTGATTTATTCTAGGGACGAGGTCTCACCAAGTTGTCTAGGCTGGTCTTGAGCCCCTGGATTTAAGCAATCCTCTTGCCTCCGCCTCTCAAAGTGCTGGGATTACAGGTGTAAGTCACTGTGCCCGGCTCATAAAACTTTCTTTGAACCCTAGTCCAGGTCTTCCTGTCCCCGTGAATTCCAGTTCATCTACTTCATTCCTGCAAAATACCTTTCACCTCTAGATATATCTACTCCTGTGGAACAGATTTCAAATATAATAAGTCCTCACTTAATATGTTTGGTAGGTTCTTGGAAGCTGTGACTTTAAGCAAAACTGAATGCCACAGGAACTTAATTAACTGAATGTACTGAATGCCACAGGAACTTAACTCTTGTTTATATATCAATTAACCTGTGATAAAATTGGTGTCATCATACAGTACATCATTTTGCTTAAAGTCACAGTTTCCAAGAACCTATTGATGGCATTAAGGGAAGACTTATTGCACTTATGCTACCTTGCACTAATTATTCACGTGTATGGTATCTATCTCTTATTCTCCCAACTAGATTATATACTTCTTGGAGGCAGGAGTTATCATTTAATCTTCATGTTCCTCAAATCTATTTCTTTTACTGTGGTAAACACTCATTAATTATTTATTGTGTATCTACTACATACCAGGCACTGTACAAAGTGAGGACATAACACTGATGGAAAGAAATAGTTTCTGCCTTCAGAAATCATTCAGTTAATGAAAGAGACAGGCAAATAAATGATTGCATTACAGTGTAGTAAACACCTAACAGGAATGAATAAGGTGCTGTGGGTACACTGAAGGTTAATGTTACAGTTAAGAATTAATGTTACAAATATATCTGCATAATTTCAGGACTGTGATTATTAGGTACTAAGAGAAAGAAAGCAGGAAAGACACTGTTTTATTTCTTATTTTTATAATTTACTCAGATATGAACAGTAGTCCTATAACTTGACCATCACAGTTGTGATCTGTTAAAAAGTAAACAGAAACATTATATGAAACTGTTTATTGATAAACTATAAGTAGATTGATTTAATAAGATAAGTAGATACTTTTTGCCAGATAACCTCAGATAATAATATAAATATAAACCTGATTACTAATGTGTTGTGACATGGTTATAAGCTGAATTTCACATACAGTAGCAAACTTTCTAAACATATGGGCAAATTAAATTTTTAAGCTTATTATGGGCAAATTAAATACAAAAAAAAGAGAGTAATAGAATAAATGCCAGTGTACCCACCATCTAGCTTCAATAGTGATTGACATGCTGCCTTTTTTGTTTCATTTGTACTTTTATCCACTCCTCATCCCCTGCTTCATTTTGCTTTACGCTCTTTGTAAGGTAAACTTTATATACATTAGAATGCTTAGACATTAACTGTCTAGTTGTGACAAATGGGTATATCGATTTAGCCCATATCCCAATCCTAATAATGATTATTGAGCATTCAGTCTTCACAGAAAAGTTCTTCATTTTTCTTTTCACTCATTTACCATATCCTGACCACTGTTCTAAGTTTTTTTCCCCCTTACATTAGTTCCTGCCCTGCTTTGTGTCCAGATAATCCTAGGTGCTTTCTCCTCTTCTTGATTCCACTCACCTGTGGGTCAATTTAATTATATTACTAGAGTGAAGTAAAATTCTTTTGTTGTTTACAATGTTTTGAGATACTACCATTTGATGACATATAATTGCAGGGAGTTGTCTTAAATATATTTCCTTATATCTAACCTCAAATTAGGAATCTTTATATCCCAGGAATACTTTAATTTCAGAGTGTAATTGGAAATGATTACCTTAGTCCTAGTAGCTTTTCTTGTATTACCAGCAAACTTATTGTAATTACTTGTTTTTTTCAGATGAAACAGTTCCTCCTACTTTATTGGATACAAAGTGGAATAAGATTCTAGATCCCCCTTCTCACCGACTTTCATTTAACCCTGCATTGGCCAGTGTGAATGAACCTGCAGTTTCTAATGAGTCCCAACAACAACTGAAAGTCTTCTCCCTGGCTCATTCAGCAACCTTGACCACAGAGGGAGAGGCTCATTGTGCTAATGGACAGGACTGTAGTCTAAATCCAGAGATTGCCACAATGTGGATTGATGAAAATGCAGAAGATCAATTAATTAAGAAAAACTATAATCAGGATGATCAATGCAGTGTTGTTGAAGTGGGAGAGAAGAAAAGTGGAAACCTGGCTTGTCTGCCAGATGAGAAGAATGTTCTTGTTGTAGCTGTCATGCATAACTGTGATAAAAGGACATTACAAAGCGATTTGCAGGATTGTAATAATTATAATAGTCAATCCCTTATGGATGCTTTTAGCTGTTCACTGGATAATGAAAACAGGCAAACTGATCAATTTAGTTTCAGTATAAGTGGGTCCACTGAAAAACATATGAACTCAGAGAAACAAATGGATCCATTGAATAGACCAAAATTGGAGAGAGATTCTGTTAACCATCTATGTACTACTTCATCTGATTATCTAACCAGTATCTGTTCCCCTTCACAGTTAAAGGATAATGAAAATATAGGTGGAGGCCCCTCCTTGTCTGCAATTGCAAATTTAACAGTTGATTCAGTAATCTCATCCCAGGGAGATGATAGTCCTGCTGTTAAAAAGCAAGAGAACTGTGTACCAGATGAGGACCTCACTGGCAAAAACATCTCTCCTAGGACAGATCTAGGGAGTCCAAACTTTTCCCACTTGGGTGAGGAGATTTTGACAATAAAAGAGCCAGCAGAAGAGAGAACAATGGAAGAATCCCTCCAGTCTGGTTTACCTTTGCTTCTCAAACCAGATATGCCTATTGGATCTGAAAGGGATAATAATTGTGAACAGTTTTCAGATTGTCTTGCGCCTAGTGAAGTTAGGGCTGATGAAAATGAAAGTTATGAACATGAAGACATTCTTGGCACTACAGAATGTCTTAATATGACAGAGCATTTCTCTGAATCTCAGGAGATGACTAATTGGAAATTGAGTAAACTAAATGAGATGAATGATAGCCAAGTAAATGAAGAAAAGGAAAAGTTTCTACAGATGAGTCATTCTGAGGACACTAATAATGACAGTAGAGGAAAGTGTGTTGGAATAACAGATGCAGGCCTAGATTTAAAAGGAACTTGCATGAGTGAAAGTGAAGGATGTGATTTCTCCACTGTTATAGATACACCAGCAGCAAATTCTCTATCTAATGGTTGTGATTCCTATGGAATGCAGAGCCCAGGTGTTTCTTTTGTTCCAAAGACTTTACCCTCCAAAGAAGATTCAGTCACAGAAGAAAAAGAAATAGAGGAGAGCAAGTCAGAATGCTACTCAAATATTTATGAACAGAGAGTAAATGAGGCCACAGAAGGGAGTGGACTTTTAAACAGCACCGGTGACCTAATGAAGAAAAATTATTTACATAATTTCTGTAGTCAAGTTCCGTCAGTGCTTGGGCAGTCTTCCCCCAAGCTAGTAGCAAACCTGCAATCTATCAGTGTTCCTTTTGGTGGTGCAAGACCCAAGCAACCTTCTAATCTTAAACTTCAAATTCCAAAGCCATTATCGGATCATTTACAAAATGACCTTCCTGCAAACAGTGGAAATAATATTAAAAACAAAAATGATATTCTTGGGAAAGCAAAACTAGGGGAAAACTCAGCAACCAATGTATGCAGTGCATCTGTGGGAAACATCTCTATTGCTGATACAAATGGGGAACATTTAGAAAGTTATGAGGCTGAGATCTCCAGTAGACCGTGCCTTGCATTACCTCCAGATAGTCCAGATAATGATCTCAGAGCTGGTCAGTTTGGAATTTCTGCTAGAAAGCCATTTACCACTCTAGGTGAGGTGGCTCCAGTATGGGTACCTGATTCTCAGGCTCCAAATTGCATGAAATGTGAAGCCAGGTTTACATTCACCAAAAGGAGGCATCATTGCAGAGCATGTGGGAAGGTAAGTTGCATATATAGGCTCAGAATTCTGCTATGTACATTTTGTAATGCTCAATTAGAAATTAATAAAGGCAATATAAGAGAAACATACTTCTGGTTGAGAGGACATTTATAAATAGCTTTTGAAAACCCAATTCTAATAAATTTGTATATAAGAATGGTCTTGTTGATTCCTAGACAGTATGTATAATCATGTTTTTGCCAAGATTTATATCTAATAAGTTTTCACGAAGAGATGAGAATTGAGGAAGTATTCACTTTGTGGTTTCTATATTGATAGATACTTGGTTACTGTAATAGTTTGAAATAAGGAAGTTATTTTTTCAGTTTAGGAAATTTTTGTCTTTGACTTAATTTTTTATTTTATTTTTATTTGTTTATTTTTGAGTCGGAGTCTCACTCTGTTGCCCAGGCTGGAGTGCAGTGTCAGGCTCACAGCCACCGCAGCCTCGACCTGCTGGGCTTAGGTGATCCTTCTGGCTCAACCTTCCAAGTCGCTGGAACCACAGGCATATGCCACCATGCCTGGCTCATTTTTTTGGTTTATTGTAGAGATGAGGTCTCGCCATGTTGCTCGGGCTGGTCTCGAACCCCTGAGCTCAGGTAATTTTCTCGCCTCCGCCTCCCAAAATGCTAAGGATTACAGGATTGAGCCACCACACCCAGCTTAATTAATTAATTATTTCTGAGTTGAAGTCTCACTCTGGAGTGCAGTGACAGGATCATAGCTCACCACAACCTTGGCCTCCTGGGCTCAAGAAATGCTCTCTCCTCAGCCTTCAGAGATACAAACACGTGCCACCATGCCCCGCTAATTTTTTGATGTTTTGTAGATACAAGTTCTTGCTGTGTTGCCAGGCTGGTCTTGAACTCCTGGGCTCAAGCATTCTTCCCACCTCAACCTCCCAAAGTGTTAGGATTACAAGCATGAGTCACCACACCCGGCCTGAGTTTATATTTTTTTTTAACTCTTGAGAAACTGAATATTACACTTAGAATCCATCTCACTTCTTTCACGTCTTTTTATTTTATTTTATTTTATTTTTGTTTTTTTTTTGAGTTGGAGTCTCACTCTGTCGCCCAGACTGGAGTGCAGTGGCCGCTCCTGGCCACCGCATCCTCGACCTGCTGGGCTCTGGTGATCCTTCCGCCTCAGCCTTCCAGGTACCTGGAATTACAAGCATGCGCTACCATGCCCGGCTGATTTTTTGATTTATTGTAGAGATGAGGGCTCGCTGCCCAGGCGGGTCTTGAACCTGCGGGCTCAGGCAATCCACTCACCTCAGCCTCCCAAAGGCGTGGGATTACAGGCTGAGCCACCGAGCCCCGCTTTTTCACGGCTTTTTAAAAAAAATTTTAGATTCAGTAGGTACACATGTGTATTCGTTGCATATTGTATAGTGGTGGGGATTGGATCTCAGGTGGCTCATTTACCAAACAGTGAACATTGTGCCCCATAGGTAGTTTCTGAACCCTAACTGCCTTTTCCTCTCCCCACTTTTTGTTGTTCCCACTGTCTGTCATTTTCTTCTTTGTGACTGCTTAGTTCCCACGTTTTAGGGAGAGCATGTGGTGCTTGGTTTTCTTCTTCTGAGTCAGTTCACTTAGGATGATGATCTCTTGCTCAATTCAAGTTGCTGCAAAGGACATGATTTCATTCTTTTTTATGTTTGCATAGTATACCATGATGTATATATACCACATTTTCATTATCCACTGATCGGTTGATAGGCATTTAAGTTGATTCCACATCTTTGCAATTGTGGGCTGTGCTGCGATGAACATGCAGGTGCAGGTGTCTTTGTTATGTTATGACCTCTGTTCCTTAGGGTAGATACCTAGTAGTGGGATTGCTGGATCAATTGGGAGATCTACTTTTAGTTTCTTTGGTTAATCTCCATATTACTTTCCAAAGAGATTGTACTAATTTACGCTCCCACCAACTGTGTAAGTGTTCTCTTTTCTCCACATTTGACTTTTTTCTGTTGGATTTTTGCTTTTGTATTAGACGTTCTGGAACTTTTTAGACACATACACTTATATTTTTTTCTTTTCCCCCTTATAACTTGATACAAAGTAAGAGTTGATGGCTATAGATCCTTATGACAAGATTGTAAGAATAATTGATATTCCTTAGCTCTCCCCAAATTCTGTTAGCTAATAATACATCAACTTACTAGTTTGTTTTTCTTTAATAAGGAGGAAAGGGGATTTTATATTTTTCAAAAGCATGTAAGGTTTGATGTCAGGTTTGATTCAAATTTCAGCTTTGTGACTATCAATTATATAACTTTACTAAGCCTTGATTTTCTAATCTATAAAAACAAACAAACAAAAACAATAATTTTCATTGGGCTGTTGTAAAGATTCAATGAGATTGTAGAAGTCACAGTAAGTGCTCAATGATTAATCTCTACCTCCCATCTCACCGGATTTATTGATCTGTCTGTAATGATTAGGATGCTTTCAACTTCAAGAAACAGAGTATCTAACCCTCAATTACTTAGATAAAAATAGGATTTATTTTGCCCAACAAGAAGCTATAAGACTCAGTGATTTGTGTCTGCGTGCAAGGTCAGGATCATCGAAGTTCCTTGGTCTTGCCCCATGGTCTCAGGTAGCTCATCTCTAAGTATCAACTCTAACCTGACAGCTTCCTAAGCACAATAAAAATGGCTAGCGGGCAGGAGAGCCTACTACTCTTGCCACCCTCTTATCAGAGAGGAAAGATCCCCAGCAGCTTCCTTCAATTTATTGACTAGTTCTAGACTACAACCAGTTATTGGCAAAGGGGAATAGACTTGCCAGTATTGGCTGATCAATCATGATTTATCTTTTGGGGCTGAGCACATTGTTGCCTGAACATAAGTGGAATTCTGTTAACAAAGTAGAGGGGGGAAGTAGCAGATATGTAGAATGAACAAGTCTAGAGATCTAATGTACAACATAAGGACTATAGGTAATAAAATTGTGCTGTATTTGGGATTCCTGCTAAATGAGTGGATTTTAACTGCTTATGCCACAAAAACAAAAATAGGTAACTATGTGAGATGATAGATATGTTAATTTGCCTCGCTGTTGTAACCTTTTTAATATCTATATGTATCTCATCACATCATGTTGTATACTTTAAATATGCACAGTAAGGCTGGGCTTGGTGGCTCAGCCTGTGAATCCCGGCACTTTGGGAGGCTGAGGCAAGTGGATTGCTTGAGCCCATGGGTTCGAGACCAGCCTGGGCAACTTGGTGAGATCTTGTCTCTACAATAAATAAATAAATAAAAAATTAAATATACACAGTAAAATTTATTTAACAAAAAAAGAAGAGGGGGAAACAGTTTCCAGGCAGGCAGTCAGCAAGGTTTACTAGAAGGTCCTAGCACAAAAGAACCAAATGATGAAGCAAAATGAAGCTAAAGTTGAGACTGGACTACTGGTCTCTGTTAAAGTTTGAAGAAAATAATGTGTGTAATTCCTTATATTTTGCATTCTTTTTTCTTTTTTAGCTGAAGGGAATTAGGTTAGTCATTTTTATGTTGTTCTATGTTTTAGTTACAGTGTGTAACATTTAATGAAATTTTTGCTTTCTTAAGCAAATAATAAAAACATTTTTGGTACAGGCCAGCATATCCAGGCATAATGAATAAATAGCTACCTTAAGTGGATTCAGAAATAAAATGGTGCCAAAATGCATATCAGTTGCAAAATTAGATGGAATTTTTTCCTGAGTAGAATTTGTGGAATTTATGCATTTATGGATTCATAGGATTATGGGTTCATAATTTCATCTTTTTTCCTATCTCCATGTAAGTCAGAGATGTTATAAGGATTGATGAGATAATGTCTAAAAAAATCCTTGAGCTTCTCAGAAGAAAAGGGCTTATAAACATAGGTATATGTGTACTTTTTCTAGGTAATAATCAGATTATACTGAAAACGTAACTAGAAAGATACTCTAGGCAATGTGATTTTGTAAAATAATGCTATATGTTGAAAAAGAAACTTAATTTGTTTCATTCTAGTCTAGTAGAAATTAAGCATATCTATTAATTACTTAGTATCAACAGCTAGATTCCCGTTACTACTGCAGGCATATATTAAGAATGTACTAGCCAGGTGTGGTGGCCCGTGCCTGTAGTTCCAGCTACTTGGAAGGCTGAGGCGGAAGGATCGCCGGAGCCCAGCAGGTTGAGGCTGTGGTGGCCAGGAGTGGCTACTGCACTCCAGTCTGGGAGACTGAGTGAGACTCCCAACTCAAAAAAAAAAAAAAAAAAAAAGAACGTACTAATATATGAATAGTTCTAAGCTAAGTATTGGGGATTCAGAGGTATATAAATTGAAATTTATGATCTGGAATTTATAATCAAGGACACTGATTTCAGTGAGTGGGGAGAGGAGTGTCTGAATTTCTTAGAGTTTTTTAAAGATCCAAAAAGCAAATTGTGAACCACTGATCTGATTAAACAGACCATTGCATCCCACAGCAAATTGCAATACAGTATATTGAGAGTGCCAATTATGTGTGTTTTATTTTAATTTGCATTTGGTCCTCATCAAAGTCTTGTAGAATGGGTGTTATTTTTTTCTATTTAACATCAAGAAGAATCTGAGCCTCTTCAGAAATGTCAATAAATATGCCCAAGGTCACAGTTTATCAGCGCAAGAGCCAACTTTAAAGCTAGTACTTCAATTATACAGCTTTTCACAGCTTACCTCCTCATTCAGACTAGCAATAGGAGCAATATACTTTAGGGACATTGAGGAATGAAAGATTAGCTTTTCCAAGAATAGCAGAGGGATTCAGGAAAGTCAGTATACACAAAGGGACTACGTTTTATATGAATTTTGTTTATGTAAACCTTGAAACAAAGTTTTCTGGAACAAAATTCTAAAGTATATGAGAAAAATGGGATCATGTCAGAGCATAGCTGGAGAGTTAACTGTAGGAAAAAGGAAATAAATTCATTTACATAAGAATGAGTTAAGAAAAATGCTTGAATATGGAAGGAGTTAATAGAAAATTGTAAAATTATTTAGCAAAATACAGGGCTTATATTCAGCTCTTGTTAAGTAGTAGATACTATAATTGTTAAAATATTCATCCTGGTATAATGTAATTAGAAAACAAAATATACTAGAATTTACCAAAGCACTAAAATGCTTCAGTTTATTGCTATATTGAGGGATTCAAGCATATAGGTTACATTTGCGCTTTCATTGTTCATTGCAAAAGCATGTCGCACACTCTTAAGTGTTCAACAAATGTGTTTTATCTAATGATTTTATACATTATTAATTTAGGTAATTACTCGATGTAGCAGCATAATCTCTACCTCTTGTATGATAGGCAATAAATTACTCCTTCCTCAAGAGATGTCTGATATGTTCAAATTATCATTATATATATCCGTATTAACTTTCTGTAGAAATTGCTGATTGTAGCAGATTATGGTTATTTTTTATTTTTTTGAGTTGGAGTCTCACTCTGTCGCCCAGAGTGGAGTGCAGTGGCCGCTCCCAGCCACCACAGCCTCGACCTGCTGGGCTCCAGCAATCCTTCTGCCTCAGCCTTCCAAGTAGCTGGAACTACAGGCGCGTGCTACCACACCCGGCTAATTTTTTATTTATTTATTGTAGAGATGAGGTCTCACCAAGTTGCCCAGGTGGGTCTCGAACCCGCAGGCTCAGGCAGTCCACTCACCTCAGCCTCCCAAGGTGCGGGATTATAGGCTGAGCCACCGAGCCCGGCTAGTTATTCTTATGTTATATTTACTGTGAGTTTTTTTTTCTTTTGAGATAGGGTTTTACTCTGAAATGCAGTGGCATAATCCTAGCTCACCTCAACCTTGACCTTCTGGGCTCAAGGCATCCTGCCTTAGACTCCTGAGTAGCTAGAACTATAGGCCTGTGCTACCACACTCGGCTTATTTTTGTATTTTTTGTAGAGCTGAGGTCTCTATGTTGCCCAGGCTGGTCTTGAACTCCTGGGCTCAAGCCATCCTTCCACTGGACCTCCTAAAGTACTGGGATTATAGGCATGAGCTACCATGCCCTGCTCCACCCTGAATATTTTGATCTCTCTGTGTTTGATGAGTCAATTTCAAAAAAAAAAACCCTAGGAAAGCCATTGAATTTAAGAGTAAAGGAAAGTCAGTATGGCTCACACCTTTAATCCTAGTGCTTTGGGAGATGAGGCAGAAGGGTTGCTTGAGGCCAAGAGTCCAAGACCAGCCTGGACAACATAGTGAGACACCAGCTCTATGAAAAAAATGCAAAATATTAGCTAGGGTTGGTGGTCCAGACCTGTAGTCCTAGCTACTCTGGAAGTTGAGGTGGGAGGATTGCTAGAGCCCAGACATTCAAGGCTGTGGTGAGCCATGATTTAGTCACCACACTCCCGTCTGGGTGACAAATTGAGACCCTGTCTCAAAAAAAAAAGGAAAGAGAAGTTTTTTGAAAGTAGAGAACTCAGAAAAAAAAAGTTTTATTTGGTCATTTGCAAGACTTTGTTGTCACACTTTATCCATTATTCTCACTGATGTGACTGGTTATGATATGCTAGGTGCCATTTGATAAATGATTTTGCTCTATGTACTGTTTGATTGTGGTGGATATAAAAATATCCTTTAAAAGTAAAACTTTTGACTGGGTGCAGTGTCTCACACCTGTATAATCCCAGCACTTTGAGAGGCTGAGGCAGGAGAATTGTTTGAGCCCAGGAGTTTGAGGCTAGCGTTGACAACATAGTGAAGACTCGTCTCTACAAGAAAAAAAAAATCAAAAAAACTAGCTGGGCCTGATGGCTAGTTGGAGGTTGGAGGATTGCCTGAGTCCAGGAGTTTGAGGCTGTGGTGAGTTGTGATAGTGCCATTGTACTTCAGTTTGGGGGACAGAGTGAGACTCTGACTCAAAAAAAAAAAAAGTAAAACTTCTTGAACTGATAATTATAGGTTAGATAATTTGTATTTGGATTGGTGTTAAAGATGAGGATAACATTTTTTGAATACTTCCACTTTATGTTAGGTTTGTTTGTCTAACATCAAACATCAAATTGTCTGAGATACAGTTACAAGTGAGAAAAATATGCTTTAGAAGCTTAACTTGCCCAAAGCCTCAGAGTTTATAAATGGGAATGTGTGGATTTTAACACAAAACTGATTCCAAACCCCCATGCTCTTTTTACTAAACTGAACATAGCCACATTTTTCTGTACTTGAATTGCTTGCTAGAAATATAAATCATTGTTTTTAGGTGAGCATTAGGTATGGGTGGTGACAAGAGATTGGGAAGTTAAGTATTTAAATTTTAAAAGAAGACAAAAAGTGATTGGTACTATTAGGTGATGAAGGAACCTAGCAAAGTTAGCAGGATATTAAAATGACAAGTCTGGAACCACAAAGTTAGAAAAGATTATGAACACCAAGTCACTGAAAGAAGAGAAATTTAGTGACAATCTTTGCCAATTTTATGCACATTATTTTCTGCTACTTTAATAATGGACTTAAATAATTATAACTCACAATAGATAAATTTTTATAGCTCTAGTGGTTTGAATATACAGTACAGAGAACTGCAGAAAAGGTAGTATGGCAAAGAGCACTGAAATGGGTATGAAAAATCTCTGGGGTACCTGCACAATGAATATTTGTATACCTAACCCTGAATTGTACCCCACAATTTTAAAATAAAAATTTTTTTAAAGAAAGAAAGAAAAATCTCTGGGTCTCTGTTTCCTCTTCTGTAAAAGGAGGGATTGCATAGACTTGCTCTGTTTTTTCTTGCAGCTCCAAAAGAGCTTATGTGAACTGCTGTGTTAAAAAAAAAAAAGAAAAGAAAAGAAAAGGAAACTGAAAAATTTGTGCTAGCATTGATTTATCTCTGTAAAATTATTCTTGAACTTATGATCTGAGGTCTCTTTTTGGGAAGAGTATTTTGAAGTGTGCTGAACTAAAAGTATGTTTTCTGGAAGTCATTCCAGTTCCACTGGAATGCTGTTTTTCTTTTTCTTTTTTTCTTTTTTTTTGAGTTGGAGTCTCACTATGTCGCCCAGACTGGAGTGCAGTGGCCGCTCCCGGCCACCGCAGCCTCGACCTGCTGGGCTCCAGTGATCCTTCCACCCCAGCCTTCTGAGTAGCTGGAACTACAGGTGCGCGCTACCGCGCCCGGCTCATTTTTTGATTTATGGTAGAGATGAGGTCTCGCCTGCCCAGGCGTGTCTCGAACCCGTGGGCTCTGACAATCCACTCACCTCGGCCTCCCAAAGGCGCGGAATTACAGGCTGAGCCACCGAGCCGGGCTTGGAATGCTGTTTTTCAAGCTCAGTTAAGTGGGCTACACTTAGGACTTTAATTTACAATTACTGTTTCTTTTTTGATTAATTTGTCATACTAGTTTCTTCAAGGTCCCTTTACGCACACGTGATCTTCATCACTTATACTTAAAAAAAATAGCTTGAGTTAATAAAATGCAGAATATCAAATTGGCATATTAAAACATTAATATCAATTTTTAATCTAGTTCTCAAAAGTTTCCCTAGACATTTGGTATTATAGATATTTAACATGTCAAACATTTATATATGTAATTATAAAATGTTATTTTTGTATGTTTATGTATATAATTTTTTTTTTTTGAGTTGGAGTCTCACTCTGTCTCCCAGACTGGAGTGCAGTGGCCGCTCCCGGCCACCGCAGCCTCAACCTGCTGGGCTCCGGCGATCCTTCCACCTCAGGCTTCCAAGTAGCCGGAATTACAGGCATGCGCTACCACGCCCAGCTGATTTTTTGATTTATTGTAGAGATGAGGTCTCGCTGCCCAGGTGGGTCCTGAACCCGCGGGCTCAGGCAATCCACTCACCTCAGCCTCCCAAAGGCGCGAGATTACAGGCTGAGCCACCGAGCCCGGCTGTATATAATTTTTGTATATAATTTATGTGTATAAAATGGCAAACTACAATCAGTTTCTAATTTTGTGCACTTAGATTAAATTAGTTTTTTTACAGCAATGTCTGGGGTAATTTTATTGAAAAATATACGTGTATTAGAGAACTGTATATCACTATTTTAATATTTAAGTCATTATGCCACAGCTTTAGTTAATCAAGTGAAAAAATACTTTAAAGAATTAGAACCAGATATGGTGGCTCATGCCTGTAATTCCAGTGCTGTAGGAGGCCAAGGAGGGAGGATTGCCTGAGGCTAGGAGTTAGGAGTTCAAGACCAGCCTGGGAAAATGGCAAAACCCGTCTCTACCAAAAAAAATTTTTATATTAGTTAAGCATGGCCGGGCACAGTGGCTAATGCCTATAATCCCAGCACTTTGGGAGGCAGAGGGGAGAGGATTGCCTGAGTCCAGGGATTCGAGTCCAAGCCTGAGCAACTTGGAGAGACCTCGTCTTTACAATTAAAAACAAATTAGCCAGGTATGGTGGCGAGTGTCTGTAGTTCCAGCTACTTGGAAGACTGAGGTGGAAGGATCGTGTGAACCCAGCGGGTCAAGGCTGTGGTAACTGTGAGTGTGCTATGGCACTACAACCTGGGTGAAAGAGTGAGACTCCTACAAAAAAAAAAAACCAAAAAAACCCCCAAATTAGTTAAGCATGGTAGCACACATCTGTAGTACTAGCTACTAGGGAAACTGAGGCCAGACGATTGCTTGAGTCTAGGATTTCAAGCTCATAAGTGGACCTTGAGCAATTAATATTATAAGAAAAGGATTGTCACGAGTGGGAAATTACCAGGGGTGGGGAGGTGGGGGTGGGTGGGATAGGCAGTAGTGGGATTCTGCGATTCTGCTGGGAAGGGGTGGTATACCTCATCAACAAGGGTACCTGCATAATGAACATTTGTATACTTAACCCTGAATT
>NW_007248280.1:80772-86955 GCF_000164805.1 Carlito syrichta
TCACTCGGTCGCCCAGACTGGAGTGCAGTGACCGCTCCCAGCCACCGCAGCCTTAACCTGCTGGGCTCCGGCGATCCTTCCGCCTCAGCCTTCCGAGTAGCCGGAACTACAGGAGTGCGCTACCACGCCCGGCTGATTTTTTGATTTATTGTAGAGATGAGGTCTTGCTGCCCAGCGGGTCTTGAACCCGCGGGCTCAGGCAATCCACTCACTTCAGCCTCCCAAAGGTGCGGGATTACAGGCTGAGCTACCGATCCCGGCTACCCCACATCTTTAAAATAAAAAAAAGGGCTGCAGTGATCCATGATTGCATCACTGCACTGTAACCTGGACAGCAGAGGAGACCCTATCTCTTAAAAAAAAAGAATTAAAATATATTAGGAATAACTGTTCATTTTAAAAATTGAGAATGAAATACACATTTTGAGATGGGATGGTGAAGCCTGGTCCCTGTTTAAAAAAAAAAAAAAAAGTAATGTATACACCTTGAAAGATGGCAGCCTCCTGCCCATCTCTACATATCCCCACTCCAACTCCCTAGATGTAATACATTTTTAAAAAGTTAATAGACTGTTTTTTTAGTCAAAAAACTGAGCAGAAAGTATATTCTTATATACACCCCTCCACACGGTTTGCTCTATTATATCTTGCGTTAATGTGGTACATTTGTTAAAATTAATGAACTGCTGGGCACAGTAGCTCACACCTGTAATCCCAGCACTTTGGGAGGCAGAGGCCTGATGACTGCCTGAGCCCAGGGCTTCGAGACCAGCCTGGACAACTTGACAAGACTGCACCTCTGCAATAAAGTTTTTTAAAAAGGGCAATCACCTCAAGTCCCCTCCCATTGTGGCAGCTTTCCTGTCCTCTCAATAAATCCTACTTTCTTTAAAAAAAAAAAATTTTTTTTTTAAGTTAACCGAGTATGGTGGCTCTCACTTGTGGTTCCAGCTACTTCTCTGAGGCAGAAGGATCTGAACCAAACAGGTCCAGGCTGCGGTGGCTGTGAGTGTGCCACTGCACTGCAGCCTGGACGCCAGAGTGAGAGACTCCAACCAAAAAAAAAAGTTACATGAACCAATGTTGATACGTTATTATTAACTAAAGTCCCATAAAATGAATACATGCTGTAGTTTACATTAGGGTTCATTCTTTGTGTTGTACAGCTCTATGGATTGCACTAAATGCATGTTATGTATCCTATTACAGTATCATATACAGTTACACAGTTGTAAAATCCCCTGTGCTCTGCCTATTCGAATTCCCTTTCTCTCCCTGAACCCCTGCAAGCACTGATCATTTTATTGCCTCCATAATTTTGCCTTTTTCAGAATGTCGTATTGCTGGAATTATAAGTAGTTTTTTCAAACTGGCTTCTTTTTCTCAGCAATGTGCATTATGGTTCCTCCATGTCTTTTTGTGACTTGGTAACTCATTTTTACTGCTGAATAATATTCTATTGTATGGGTATACCACAGTTTGTTTACCTATTGAAGGACATCTTGGTTGCTTCCAGGTTTTGGCAGTTATAAATAAAGCTGCCATAAATGTTCATGTGCAGGTTCTTGTGTAGACATACGTTTTCAGCTCATTTGTATAAGTACCTAGGAGTGTGACTGCTGGATAGTATGGTAAACCTTTGCTTCTTTTTATAAGAAACTGCCAAAATGCCTTGTAAAGTGGTTGTACCATTTTGTGTTGCTACCAGGAACAAATGAGAATTTTTCCGCGTCCTCACTAGCATTTGGTGTTGTCAGTGTTTTGGATTTTAGCCATTCTGCTAAGTTACTGTCGTGGTTTCTCACTTTTGTTTTAATTAGCAATTCCCTAATGAAAAAATATTGAACATCTTTTCATATGCTTGTTTACCATTTGTGTATCTTATTTATTGAGGTGTGTGCTAGGTCTTTGGATTTTATGTATTGGATTTTTTATATTGGATTCCTTTACTTCTTACTGTTTGACTTTAAGAGTTCTTTGTATATTTTAAGTATACATTCTTTATCAGATATCTGTTTTGCAATTTTGTTCCCATTCTGTGATTCTTTTATTAACTTAAGGCATATCCACTTTTAATTCTTTTAGAAGTATTTTTGGGAATTTATACATTTCAAAATAATACATTTCAGTAGTTGCATAGCTATTTCTTGATGTATTGTCTTTCTGATTATGATTTTATTTATGTCTTGTTTATTATTTGTTTCTCCAAGTCAATTCCAAGCTCCAAATTGTGGTAAAGGATACAAACAAGGAAGAGGGGGTAATATAAAAAAATGAGGGTGGAGACCAGGCCAGTGCCTCGCACTTATAATCCCACCATTTTTGGAGGCTGAGGCAGAAGGATCTCTTGAGCCCACGAGTTCAAGACCAGCCTAGGCAATGTAATAAGACCCTGTCTCTACAAAAAAATTAAAAAATTAGCCAGGTGTGGTGGTATGTGCCTATAGTCCCAGCTACTCTCTAGGCTGAAGCGGAAGGATTACCTGAGCCCAGGAGGTTAAGGCTCTTGTGAGCCATGATTGTGCCACTGCACTCCAACCTGGGAAACAGAGTGAGACATCTAGGAAAAGAAAAAAGGAGGGAGTAGAAGAGAAAGATATGAGAAGACCTCTGAGAAGCGATATTTTAAATGACACATGAAGGCTGAAGAGTCAACCATTCAAAGAACAGAGAGAAGAATGCTTCAGGAAGAGAGAACAGCATGGATAATGCCTCTGAGGGAGGAAAGCACCTATTCAGGAAACTGCAAGAACTCCAGTGTAGTTAAAATACAGTGAGTGAGGGATTAGTCACATAAAAAGATATTGGAAAGCAGTGTGGGGTAGTGTATGCCTGTAGTCCCAGCTACTCAGGAGGCTGAGACAGGAGGATTGCTTGAGCCCAGGAGTTTGAGTCTACAGTGAGTTATTACTATGCCACTGCACTTCAGCCTGCGCAAGATAGCTGAGACCCTTTCTCAAAAAAAAAAAAAAAAGCGTTTGAAGGAAAAATCCAAGAATAGATCGTGTGGAGCTTTGCAGGTCACGCAAGAAGTACAGTGGGATACTGTGGGAGCAGATAAGATCACAGAGGGAAGAAAAACAGATTCAGGGCCAAACACTGAGGTCAAGCAAAAGAGTATCCAGTACAAGTAACTGAGGAGTGGCCAGAGAGGTAAGCAGAAAACCAAGCAAATAAGGCGTCTTGGAAGTCAAAAGAGGAATATAGTTTGTGAAAGGTATTATCACCTATGTGAAATACTGCTGAGTGGTCAATAAGATATGGACAGGAAAGGGACCATTGGACTTAGCTACTTAGGGGTATTGAAAAAGTAGGTTTGGTAGAGTACTGAATACAGAAACCAGATGAGAATGAGTTGAAAATGAAAATGAGAAAGTAGAGTAGCTTTTTCAAGAACTTTTGCTGTGAGAACAGGTAACATTTGAGCAATTATTAGGTGGAGATGGAGGTTATAGATAAATTTTTTTAGGATGGCAGATACCAATTATTGTATTTGTATATTAATGGTACAATTGATCCTTTAGAAAAAAAGTTTTATTTTTTGTTTGTTTATTTTTTGAGTTGGAGTCTTACTCTGTTGCCCAGACTGGAGTGCAGTGGCATGCTCCTGGCCACCGCAGCCTCAACCTGCTGGGCTCAGGCAATCCTCCCATCTCAGCCTTCCAAGTAGCTGGAACTACAGGTGCACACCACCACACCTGGCTAATATTTTTATTTATTGTAGAGGCCAGGTCTTGCCAAGTTGCCCGGGCTGGTCTCAAACCCTCAGGCTCAGGCAGTCCACTCACCTTAACCTCCCTAAGTGCTGGGATTACAGGTTGAGCCACTGAGCCTGGCCAAAAAAAAGTTTTAGAATAAAGGAAAACTTGATAAAAGGAAGAGAAAAATCTTTGGGAAGGCTCTTCAACAGTGGGAAGCTTGGGACACTCAGAGGTAGGCTAATGGATTTAGTGGTGAGAGCAAGAAGAAATTTACGTCTGATTGGCTCGTACTTCATATGGAAAATATAAATATTGTGAAGGGTGAAATGGGGATAGATGATGAATGTTTGAGGAGAGAAGTATAGTTACATTGGAGTGGGAAAGTCACGCTTATTAGAGAATTGAAATTTTGAAAGCCTTTGAGACTTAGGATCAAACTTTTCAGTCAATTTATACAAATGCAGTCCTGACTTAATGGGTTAGAGTCAGTATTTGTCCTTGGAGACCTGGTGAGATTGTTATAGTATCTATGCAGTGCAGATATTTTGGATTGAAGAAGCAAGAACATTTCTATAGGACCTGCCTATGCTGCCATCTATCCATCCATTTTAATTTATTTGGTCATTCTTTCAGCAAGCATTTACTTATTGCTTAGCATTCTGTTTTTCACGAGTGAAAAGCCAAAAAACAACAACAGAAAACAAACAAAAAAGACCACCCTATTCAAACACATTTCTCATGTTTCCTTAGATGACAAGACTTAAATATATGAAATAAGAAATGAACAATTACAAAGCCACAGATGCTCTACAGTGGGAAGCAGATAGGTGGTGGTGGTGGTGAGGAGAATGAGATACCCAATACTTATTGTTTACTATTGCAGACACTTTTCATTTCTTTTCTTTTCTTTTCTTTTCGAACCAGGGTCTCACACTGTCGCCCATGCTGGAGTGTGGTGGCATGATCCTGGCTCACCGGCTCACACAGCCTTGACCTCCTGGACTGAAGTAGAAGGATCGCCTGAGCCTTGGAGGTTGGGGCTTTGGTGAGCCATGATTGTGCCACTGCATTTGATCCTTGGTGACAGAGTGAAACCCTGACTCAAAAAATAATAATAATAATAAATAAGTTTTATTATAGTGTTTTTGCTTGTTTGTTTTTGTTTTTTTTGTTGAGTCAGAGTTTCACTCTGTCGCCCAGGCTAGAGTGTAGTGGCATGCTCAAGGCCACCCCAGCTTCAACCTGCAGGGCGCCGGCGATCTTTTTACCTCAACCTTCCAAGTAGCCGGAACTACAGGCATGTGCTACCACGCCCAGCTAATTTTTTGAAATATAGTAGGGATGAGGTCTCACCAAGTTTTCTGGGCTGGTCTCAAACTCTTGGGCTCAGGTAATCCTCTCTCCTCGGCTTCCCAGAGTGCTGGGATTACAGGTTTGAGTCACCGCGCCTGGCCTTTCGTGATTTAAAATGTTATTTCCTTTCCAGTTTTGAGAGGAATATCTGCATTTATACCATAATTTTTGTTTTTTTGGGTTTTTTTTTGTTTTTTGAGTTGGAGTCTCACTCTGTTGCCCAGGCTGGAATGTAGTGGCATGCTCCCGGTCACTGCAACCTCGACCTGCTGGGTTCTGGCGATCCTTCCGCCTCAGCCTTCCAAGTAGCTGAAACTACAGGCGCACGCTACCACGCCTGGCTAATTTTTTGATTTATTGTAGAGATGAGGTCTTGCCAAGTTGCCCAGGTGGGTCTTGAACGTGCGGGCTCAGACAATCCACTCACCTCAGCCTCCCAAAGCACAGGATTACAGGCTGAGCCACTGAGCCCAGCTATACCATAATTTTTAAAGGAAATTTTATAAATACTTATTTCAAAAAAGAAAGGTGAAAAATACCTGGTATTTATTTTATTTTATAGATATCAATGTCTTTAGTATATGTTAGATTATATATAATTTATGTTTTAATAACTTGAAAGTTAAAATCATTTTTAACATTTGGTAATTTGAGTAGTAAATACAGAAAGAAACTTCATAAAATCCGAATTAGCAGCACATTAAGACAAATAATACTTTGACTTATACCTTAATAGATAAATTTTCTTAAAGATTATTTTTCTCCTCTGGTTTTAAAACATGGCCACGGAAAGAATTTCGGCACCAGTAATGACTCCACACCCAGCCAGGACCAAGAGATTTATTGAAGGGGCTGTAACAGAGAGGATCTGTAATGGAGGAAAAAGAGAGAGAGAGTTGCAGGGAGTGGGCTGTATTTATTAGCCTGACAGGGACTGGAAGGGGCGGTGCTATGTTTCTATTGGAGGAGCTGCATGGGAGTAGGGTGGGGCCGATGCCGTGTTAAAGTCCTATTGGACGCATAACAAAGCTGGCTAAGGATTGGAGGCTTGCAGGTTTGAACTTCGCGGGCACGGGGAATTGTGCACACAGAAGCTGGGACCTAGGGCCTTTGTTGTCTGGTGTGTCCT
>NW_007248280.1:87011-88980 GCF_000164805.1 Carlito syrichta
CTGAAGGTGTAGATTTCCGCAGGTGAGAGTTCCATGAAGGTTCCTTGTAAGTGTAGAACAATGACCTGTTCTGGCCAGTCTTCTAATGAACACGGGGATGGTAGTAACCAGCTGTCCTGGAGGAGACCGTGGAGGTAGACAGAAAACCTGGAAGAGAGCATATCTAAAAGAAAAAATTATATGAAAATTTGGTTGTTATATCTCTGGATTTTGTACAGGCGCAGGTTGGTAGCTATTGAGCAACAGGAGGTTAAGTCTTCGATTTGAAAAGTTTGAGACAGTAGTCTTCATGTAGGTAAGAAGATACTTGATGATGCATGGTCCTAGGGTTACAGCTAATAGGAGGAGGATTATTGACCCGGCTATTGCCAAGACTAGGGTGGTGAGCCAGGGGGGGCCATGAGAAGAGGTTTTGATACCAGTTGCCATAGGCCTGGTTTTGCGATTCCTGGTGTTGTATATTGTCCCTTATTTGAGCTAGGGTTTCTCTTATTATCCCTGATTTGTTGGCATAAAAACAGCAGGCTTCTCCTAGAGTTATGCACAACCCTCCTTGTTTTAGGAAAAGGAGGTCTAGACCTCATCTATTCTGTGATACTACCTCAGTGAGAGAGTCAAGCTGTTGTTCTAATTGAGACACGCTTGATTCTAGTAGGCATAAATCAGTGTCAATTTGAGTGCTAAGCTGTTTAAGATTTTGGTCTCCCAGAATTAAGGAGGCTGTGCCTATGGCTGTAACTCCGGCAATGCCTAGTCCCATTAGTAAAGGGACTAACAGTTCCCGTTTGGAGCGGGTGGTGTTAAAGAGTCTGAGGTGTTGTCTACCTTCCGTTCCTTTATAAATGTAGACCTGGGGTAGAATGTGGGCCAAGATGCACAATTCTGTTGTGTCTTTGAGATGCTGTAGGCTGATACAGGGGGTGATTCCTTGGATACAGGCAAACCACGTGGTAGGGGGTGCCACGGCAAAATGGGGGATGGTTTGATTATGGAAGGTAGCGATGTTAATATGAGAGGTGTTGTTGCAGGATGATTGGAAGGGGGATGTAGTTATGGGAAAGGTTGGGGAGAAGAGACACGTTCCTTGTCCCTGGAGGTCATCCAGTGTCAGTGTGGGATGAGTGCCCCAGGGACATAATTGCTTACTTTGTATATCGGTAAGGGTAAGTATCTTTATGTTAGTTTCTGCATTGCCTACTGAAGAAACTGCCCCAACTACCACGTAATATGGGGGCTGTGGGTTTAAGCATAGCCAGCAATCTTTTGCCAGAGAGGGACGGGTTTTATTAAGTAGAAGGTATACCGCTGTTAGTAAGTGAAGGAATCAATCAGGCAGTAAGGGGATGGGGGGGCCTTTAAAGTAGGTGAGATGATTGTTATCCCCTTTGGGGTGAGAGGGGGAGAAGTTATGAGTTGAATTTTTGAGTCCGTGGGTATAGGTGTGGGTAGAATTATTTTGTGCAATGGTCCCACGGGATTGGGGGTGCATGGAATAGGCCTTCATTGGACTGTGAATAGCATGCCTGGATTGGTTCCAGGCGTGTACAGTCGAAGACCCCACGTTTTTCCAGTGTCCCATGTTTTTTGAAGGCTAAAAGCATCCCACAGGGTGATGATAAGCCGTAGTGGATTGCAGGTTTTGGGTTGTGTACATGGAGAAGTGGAGGGCAGTCTTACAATTGGGTCAGAGTTGCCTTTCCACGGGGCTATGGTTTCACATCCCCAGGCAGTGCAGTGAAACTGCTGGGGTTTGTGGCAGTTTTCTCCCGTGTCAGGACAGACATAGAACTTGATGTTCTTGAGTTGAATTTCGTCTTCCAGACTGCCATAACTACATCCCCATCCTCTGGTGGAAGAGCCTCCCCATCCCTCTGGGACAGTGGACAGGCTGGGCCATAGTTTGCAAAGATCAAAGTTAAATATCGGCTGCCCGTGTCCAAGGTAGGTGGAGACTACAGTTTGTGTAGCG
>NW_007248281.1:0-5974 GCF_000164805.1 Carlito syrichta
AATGGTTCTTACCTCTTAGCAAGACGCTCTGTAGGTTTCTGTGATGGAGGACTCGTATAAGCAAGATTCCTTATTCTTCCATAGCAACAGGTCGTGTAGTGTTCTGTATATGAGGACTCGCATTACTGAAATTCCTGCTTCACTCTCAGCAAGACGCCAAGATATTTCCTGGTCACCTAGAATTCCATTTGCTTGGATATCATGAGAAAGACTTCCATAAAGTTCTTCAGTAATTGGAACCCAAGATTCGTGGTCCCTTTTCAAAAGACACACCTAAATGCAGCGACATAGAAGCCCAGATTGCTGATTAAAACTTATCGTGAGACCTTGCAGATTTAGGCGATTGAGAATTCCAAGATCGGATTCCCTTTCTGTTCTCAGCACGATGCCCTGATTTTCCTGTCCATGTGGATTCGAAAACTCTGTGTACAAAAAAGCAGAAGCCCAGATGTTTCCTAGGTACGTGAAATCCATGGATCCTGGTTATATTTTAATAATACATACTAAATATTTCGCAAATGAAAAACCCTCGACCCCTCTACAAATAAAGTACAAACGGAAATTAAAAGATTACCAAGTTCATCTTAAGACCAAAGTTGCATCCAAATATCGAAATATGATACTTTATTTCCTGGAATCTGGCTTTAATTGTCCCGAGGATTTTAAGGGATTTGTACTACCAGATACCAGATTACATCTCCCAAGAGGACCAGAATGTTGCTGGAGTCCTGAAATGACTGATTCATAATTCCCACAAGACAAATATCTCTGAAACATGAGACGAGCTCGAAGCCTTGATTCTTGTTTATATCGCAGCAAGACACCCTGATAATTTTTCGGATTGTGGACTAGTGTATGACAGATTCCTTATTCTTCTTTACTGAGGGGCCATATAAGTCCTGTATATGAAGACTCCATTTCCCTAGAATCCTGTTTGGAAACCTTGATTCTTGTTTTGCCATTAGCAAGATATCATGAAGATATTGTGAAGGAGGAACCGTGTAAAATAGGTTTCTTAGTTCTCCTTAGCTAGAGATCATGTAGATTCTGCATATGAGGACTGCTAATAAATATGTTCCAGCTTCTAAACCCTGATTCTTGTTTAGCCAACAGCAGATGGCCTGTTGATTTTAAGGACTGAAGACTGCTAAAACCCCGATTCTTTTTCACCCTTGGCAAGGGGCTGTGTATTTTCCTGTATATTACGACTCTCATTAGATACATCCTGCTTCGAAACTCTGATACTTTTTAGAACATTCCAAGATGCTGTGTAGATTTTTGGGATTGAGGACTCGTGTAGCCCAGATTCCTTATTCGTCTTAACAAAAGGTCATGTAGCTGCCAGATTCATGCTCGAAAACTCCATGATTCATATTCAGCCCATAGCAAGATGACCTTAAGCTTTTTTGGATTGCGGACCCGAATAACGCAGATTCCTTATTCTTTTTTTTTTTTTTTTTTTGAGTGAAAGTCTCACTCTGTCCCCCAGACTGGAGTGCAGTATGTAGTAAACATTAGGCAAGTGTAAAACACTTGTCCCTTCTCAAAATAAATAGAGACATGGAAAGGGAAGGGTTACAGGGTTCACCTTAAGACCAGAGTTACATCCAAATATGGCAAGAATATTCTGTTTGTCCTGGAATCTGGCCTTAATTGTTCTGAGGAACCTATAGGACTTGGATTGCCCAATACCATGTACAAATTTTAAGAGGACCAGTATGTTGCTGGAGTCCTGAAATGACCGATTCATAATATCTGAATGCTAAATTGCTCAGAAACATTTGGGGAGCACGAAGAGCTGTTTCTTATTTTTCCCATAGTAGACAACCTGGGAATTATTTGGATTGAGGGAGCAAGCAGCAATGATTCTTTATTCGTACTTAGTTGGAGGTCATGTAGTGTCCTGTATGTGAGGACTCTCTTTCCTTGATTCCAATTTTGAAACCCTGATTCCTGTTTAGCCCTTAGTAAGACGTCAAGTAGATTATTTGAGAAAGGAACCATGGAAAACAGACTACTTCTCTTTTATTAGAAAGAGAGCATATAGTTTCCTGTATATGTGGACTGCTATTACCCACGTTCATGCCTCGAATCCCTGATTCTTCTTTAGCCGTCAGCAAGATGCCCTGTAGATTTTCAGGACTGAGGACTCGTAAAACCCAGATTACTTATTTTTAGCAACAGCCGTGCAATTACCTGTATATGAGTACTCCTGTTCTCAGATAAATGCGTCGAAAGCTTGATTCTTGTTTAAATCTTAGGAAGACTCCTTTTAATTTTTGGAGACTGAGAAAACATGTCACCCACATTCCATACCCTTTCTTAGGAAAAGTCAGTGCATTTGTCTGTATATGAGAATTTCATTTCCCTAGTTTATGCTTCAAAAACCCAAATTGGTGTTTAGCCCTTAGCCAGAAACCCTTAAGTTTTATTGGGATGGAGGACACGTGTAAACCAGATTCCTTATTCTCCTTTAGCAATAGACAGTGCAGTTTCCTGTATATGAGGACTCCTATTATCCTGATTTCTACTCCCAAAACCTAAATGGTGCTTATCTCTTAGCAAGACGGTCTGTATATTTTTGGGATGGAGGCCTCGTGGAAAGAAGATTCCTTATTCTTCCATAGCAATTTTGTCGTGTAGTGTTCTGTACATGAGGACTCCCATTACGGAAATTCCTGCTTTATTCCCAGCAAGACGCCAAGATATTTCCTGGTGACCTAGTATTTCATTTGCTTGGATATCAAGAGAAAGACACCCATTAAGTTCTTTAGGAATGGGTACCCAAGATTCCTGGTCCCTTTTCAAAAGACACACTAAAAATATGGCGACATAGAAGCCCAGACTGCTGATTAAACCTTATCAAGAGACTTTGTACATTTAGGTGATTTAGAACACCAAGAACCGGATTCCCTTTCCGTTCTCCCTTTCCGTTTCCCTGTTCAGGTAGATTCCATACTCTGCGTACAAAAATAAAGATGCCCAGATTTTTCCTAGGCACATTGAATCCATGGATCTTGGTTAGATTTTAATAATTCATAGTAAATATTTGGCATCTGCAAAACCATCGGCCGTTCTACAAATTAAGTACCAATGGACATTAAAGGATTACCTAGTTCATCTTAAGACCAAATTAGATCCAAATACGGCAATATGATACTTTTTTCCGGGAATCTGGCCTTAATTGTCCCGAGGAACTTAAGGGATTTGTACTACCAGATACGCGATTACAACTCCCAAGAGGACCAGAATGTTGGTGGAGTCCTGAAAAGACTGATTCATAATACACACAAGTCAAATATTTCTGAGACGTGAGATAAGCTTGAAGCCTTGATTCTTGTTTATACCACAGCAAGACACCCTGAAAATTTTTTGGATTGTGGACCAGTGTATCACAGATTCCTTAATCTTCGTTACCGAGGGGCCATGTAATGTCCTGTATATGAGGACTCCCTTTCACCAGAATCCTGTTTGGAAACCTTGATACTTGTTTTGTCATTAGCAACATGTCATGTAGATATTGTGAGAGAGGAACCGTGTAAAAGAGTTTTCTTAGTTATCCTTAGCTAGAGATCATGTAGATTCTGCATTTGAGGACTGCTATTACCTATATTTCAGCTTCTAAACCCTGATTCTTGTTTAGCCCACAGCAGATGACCTGTTGATTTTACAGACTGAGGACTGCTATAACCCCGAATGTTTTTCACCATTGGCAAGGGCCTGTGTATTTTCCTTTATATTAGGACTCTCATTAGATACAACCTGCTTCGAAGTTCTGATTCTCTTTATAACTTTCCAAGATGCTTTGTAAATTTTTGCAATTGAGGGCTAGTGTAACCCAGATTCCTTATTCTTTCTTAGCAAAAGGTCATGTAGTTGCCTGTAAATAAGGACTCCATTTTGCAGATTCATGCTCAAAAACACCATGATTCGTGTTTAGTCCATAGCAAGATGACCTTAAGCTTTTGTGGGATTGAGGACCTGAATAACGTGGATTCCTTATTCTTACTTAGCAGTAGGCAGTGAAATTTCCTTCAAGTGAGGACTCCCATTACCCAGATTCTTATTTCAAAAACCTGATTCGTGGTCACATCTTAGGAAGATGGCCTGTAGGTTTTGGGATTGACGACTCACATAAGGAAGATTCCTTATACTTCCTTAGCAATATGATGTGTCGTTTCCTGTATATGACGACCTCCAATTCCCAGCTTCCTGCTTCATTTTCCAGGATGCCGAGACAGATCCTGGTGACCGAGAATTCCAGTTTTTTGGATATCAAGAGAAAGATGTCCATAATGATCTTTGGGAACTGGAAACCAAGATTCCAGGTTCCCCTTCACAAGACCTCCCCAAAATGTGGAATATTCCAAACCCAAATCCCAATTCCTACCTGCCCACCCACAAGAATATTCTGTACTTTGAGGTCACCTGAATCGAAGAACTTTGTACCAATATACCTTTTGATTCTGGGGAATATGATTATGGTCGTAGATGGTCACAAGAAACAAAAGAATTTCTAGGGCCAAATCCTTGATTACAACTAAAAAGAGGACCAGAAAGATCCTGAGGATCTGAAATGACAGTTTTAACGTCACCACGGAGCAAGTAGCTAAGAAAATGTAGGGACCCAGAAACCCAGATTGCTGATAAAACCTTATCAAGAGGCCCTGTAGATTCCGTAAAATGAGCACTCCTAGAACCGGATTACCTTTTAAATCTCAGTAAGATGCCTTAATTTTTCCTGTCAATTTTTATTCCAAATTCAGTATATCAAAAGACAGATGCACAGAAGTTTCCTTGGTTCGTGGATTCCATGATTCCTGGTTACCATTAAAAGTACATAGTAAACATTTGGCAAGTGCACAACCCTTGTCCTTTCTCAAAATAAATAGAGACATGAAAGGGGAAGGATTACAGGGTTCACCAGAGTTACATCCAAATATGGCAAGAAGATTCTTTTTGTCCTGGAATCTGGCCGTAGTTTTTCTGAGAAACCTAACGGACTTGGAGTGCCCAATACCATTTACAACTTTTAAGAGGACCAGAATGGTACTGGAGTCCTGAAATGATTGATTCAGAATATCCGAATGATAAATTGCTCAGAAACATTTGGGGAGCTCGAAGATCTGTTTCTTGTTTGTCCCATAGCAGACAACCTGGGAATTTTTTGGATTGAGGATACGTACAACAATGATTCTTTATTCGTACTTAGGTGTAGGTCATGTAGTGTCCTGTATGTGAGGACTTCCTTTCCTTGACTCCTGTTTTGAAACCCTGATTCTTGTTTAGCCCTTAGTAAGAAGTCATGTAGATTATTTGATAGAGGAACTGTGGAAAACAGATTTCTTCTCTTTTATTAGAAAGAGGCCATGAAGTTTCCTGCTTATGAGGATTGCTATTACCCACATTCATACATCGAATACCTGAATCTTCTTTATCCGTCAGCAAGATGCCTGGTAGATTTTCAGGACTGAGACTCGTAGAACCCAGATTCTTTATTTTTAGCAACAGCCGTGCAGTTACCTGTATATGAGTAATCCTGTTCACAGATATATGCGTCGAAAGTTTGATTCTTGTTTAGATCTTAGGATGACGCCGTATATTTTCTTGGACATTGAGAAAACATGTCACCCACATTCCTTACTCTTTCTTAGGAAAAGTCAGTGCATTTGTCTGTATGTGAGCCTTTCATTTCCCTAGTCTATGCTTCAAAAACCCAAATTCGTGCTTAGCCCTTAGCCAGAAACCCTGAAGTTTAACTGGGATAGAGGAAACATGTAAACCAGATTCCTTATTCTCCCTTAGCAATAGCCAGTGCAGTTTCCTGAACATGAGGACTCCCATTATCCAGATTCCTACTCCGAAAACCTGAATCGTGGTTATCTGTTAGCAAGACGGTCTGTATGTTTTTTGGATGGAGGCCTCGTGTAAACATGATTCCTTATTGTTCCATAGCAACAGGTCGTGAAGTGTT
>NW_007248282.1:0-12840 GCF_000164805.1 Carlito syrichta
TCCTGGCTTTCAGATTATGAATCAATCCCTAACAGAAAATGGGTGCTGGGGGAGATTTCAGAAGTGTCCCTGCAGACTCCACTCCACTCCACTCCACTCCACTCCACTCCACTCCACTCCACTCCACTCCACTCCACTCCACTCCACTCCACTCCACTCCATCCTATCCCAATCTTAAGCCCCAGCAACAATAACAAACAACAGATTGGCTTATAGTCATGAGGAGCTAGTGCAGTCTCATTTCAAGATTAGATTCTAAAGTCAGTTCGTGAATTGAATACATCAAGAAACTCCACTCCTTTCATATACACGTGCATGTGAGTATATTCATATTGTCAGGCAAGGCCAAAAAGAAGATGTGGGTTAGTAGAAATACAGGAGAGCATGGAATGGGTGTTTAGCCTTTACCATCGGCTCCTAATTGGGGCCAGAAGCCAGCACAAGAGTGAGAGTTGTCAGGAATCTCAGACAGCTTGGCTGGTGTGCTGTCCCTACAGAACAGAATTGGATGTCAGCAGCAAGAGGGGAAAGCATAAACTTGGACCAGGATTTCTTAAATCTAGCCTTTTGACCCTCTACCAGGATGTCTCTCTTAAACTGATATATTTTAATGCAATAAAATAATCTTTTAAAACAGAAAAATAAATCTAAAAATAAGATTAGTTGAATACATGTATGTAGATGTGTGTGTATAGAATAGACATTTCTTAATAAAAGGCCAAGAGCACTCTTTCCTCTGGCTTAAGCTATGTAAAGCTGTTTGCTGAGGTCACAAGCAGTTGAGACCAAGTTGAACAGCTTCCTGAGGGACAGGGACGTAGGCTGAGACTGACTCAAGGAAAAAGCCATACCCTAAAGTCATACTTTAAGTCACAAGTCTCTCCATCTCATACCTGACAAGGGGGAGGGAAGGTGCCCCCACTCACAGGCCACTGCAAACAAGCCTGGAGCAAATTGTTCCCCATCCATGGCTCCTTCTCTCTGTCAATGGGTGATTGGCTGTTATAGTTAAGAAATCTGCTGTGTCAGCACACATGTGCCATGATACCTTAACCTGTAACCAGTCCTGACACTAAAAAAAATAGCAAATTTCCAGCTTGACCTGAAAAGACCCAATCAAAAGAGGAAATGAAAGGTTGTTCTCAGACAAAAGAAAGAAAGGAAATCTGGCCAACTTGAGTACAGAAGACAATTTTTGCAAGGCCATGGAGTGGTTCACAGAATCAAATAATAGATGAAAAACCAGAATTGGAAAGGGCAAAACCGTGGCGTGATCAAAGGGTCCAAGGAGCAGAAATCATGAACAGCTTCATCGGGGTAATTACACTGAAATGAGTACCCCTTCTAACATGCTATTCAAGATGCGGGCTCTTGGGAGACAGAGTCCCTCAAGCCTGACTGGAATCACATCCCCGAATGGCCAGGGTGGGATGTGCACTGGGATTTCCAGTGACCCAGATTACTCACAGAGGCTACAAGGTTACACCCTCTCAAGAAAGGAAAGCATTATTACCAAGTAAAGCAAGAATCAAGGCTAGTTAACTAGTTAGCAGGGGAAAAGTCTTTTTAACTGTGGCACCCCCAACTCTCATCTAAGGCATAAGAATATGGAGTAAACATCTTAAAGTGTGTTGTTTTGTTCATATAAAATGCGTAGTTTCCAAAAACCTATGAAAAAGAACTAGAGAAAGTATTCTTCTCTCAGGTAGTCACATAGTAAGCTTCGTGGGTATTACAGAATGTGGTGTGTCTCTGAGACTGTGAATGGCATATTGATTTAAAAGCCAATTCTCGCCAAGCTTGGTGGCTCAGCCTGCAATCCCGCGCCTTAGGAGGCTGAGGTGAGTGGATTGCCTGAGCCCACGGGTTTGAGACCCGCCTGGGCAACTTGGTGAGACCTCATATCTACAATAAATCAAAAAATCAGCCAGGCGTGGTAGCGCGCACCTGTAGTTCCAGTTACTTGGAAGGCTGAGGCGGAAGGATCGCAGGAGCCCAGCAGGTCGAGGCTCCGGTGGCCGGGAATGGCCACTGCACTTCCGTCTGGGCGATAGAGTGAGACTCCAACTCAAAAAAAATAAAATAGGAGCCGATTCTCCGTCAGTTTTCCCAGCAAAATTTACTGAATAAATTCTCCTCTCCCCAGTGGTGGGAGGTAGAGGCTTTGTCAAAGATGAGATGGTTGAGAAATTGAAGTTTTGCTTCTGGAATCTCAATTCTATTCCATTGGTCTATATGCCTGTTCTTGTACCAGTTATCAGGCTGTTTTGATTATTGTAGCTTTATATTAAAGTTTAAAGTCTGGTAGTGTGATACTTTCTGCTTTGCTTTTGTTTTGTTTTTTGCTGAGGATTGTTCTGGCTATACTTGGTCGTTTGTGTTTCCATATGAATTCCTGTATTGTTTTTTCTAGATCTGAGAAGAATGTTGCTGGTAATTTGATGGGTATTGCGTTAAATCCATAGATTGCCTTAGGTAAGATGGACATCTTAACAATGTTAATTCTTCCAGTCCATGAGCATGGGATATTTTTCCACTTGTTTGTCATCTTTGATTTCTTTGAGCAGTGTTTTGTAGTTTTCATTGTAAAGGTTTTTCACGTCTCTGGTTAGGAAGATGCCAAGGTATTTCATCTTTTTGTGGCTATTGTGACTGGGATTGTGCTTTTTATTTGGGTTTCTGTTTGTTTATTATTGGTGTAAAGAAATGCGATTGTCTTTTGCACATTTATTTTATACCCTGAGTCTTTGCCAAAGTCCTTTTTCAGTGCTAGGAGGTTTTTGACAGATTCTCTTGGGTTTTCAAGGTATACAATCCTGTCGTCTGCAAAGAGAGATAACTTGAATTCTTCTTTCCTATTTGGATACCCCTGATTGCCTTCTCTTTTCTGATTGCTCTAGCCAGGACTTCCAATACTATATTGAACAGGAGGGGAGAGAGTGGGCATCCTTGTCTTGTTCCAGTTTTCAGGGAAAATGGTTCCGATTTTTGTCTGTTTAGGAGTATGCTGGCTGTGGGTTTCTCATAGATGGCTTTTACTATTTTGAGGTATGTTCCACGTATGCCTAAGATGTTCAAGAGTTTTTATCAAGAAGGGGTGCTGGATTTTATCAAAAGCGTTTTCTGGATCTAATGATATAATCATGTGGATTTTGTTTTGATGTCTGTTGATGTATGTAATTACATTTATGGTCTTACAAATGTTGAACCAGGCTTATATCCTGGGGATGACACTTACATGGTCATAATGGATGAATTTTGAGATGTGTTGTTGAATTCGGTTTGCTACGATCTTGTTGATAATTTTAGCATCTAAACAGGACCCCTATCTATCCCCATATACAAAAATTAACTCTAAATGGATCAGAGACCTAATTGTAAAACCTCAAACCAAAAGAACTTGAGAAAATGCAGGGCATACCCTTATGGAAGTTGGAACTGGGATCTGATTCCTGAGCAAAACCTGAAATGCACAGGCCATAAGAGATAAGATAGACAGGTGGGACCTAATTAAACTGACAAACTTCTGCAAAGCCAAAGAAACCATTAAGAGAGCAGGGAGACAGCCCACAGACTGGGAAAAAGTATTTGCCAACTTCATGTCTGACAAAGGCCTAACATCAAGGATCTATAAATAACTCAAATGTGCTGAAAAGAAAAAAACAAACAACCCCATTACAAAGTGGGCAAAAGATATGAACAGACACTTCTCAAAAAGAAGACATGTGAGTGACCAACAGATACATGAAGAAATGTTCAACCTCACTAGTCATCAAGGAGATGCAAATTAAAACTACACTGAGAACCACTTAATTCCAGTCAGAATGGCCATTATCAATAACTCAAAAAATAATACACAGTGGAGAGGATGTGATGAAAAGGGAACACTTCTACACTGGTGGGAGTGTAAACTAGTACAGCCTCTGTGGAAATCAGTGTGGTAATTCCTAAAAGCTCTAAAACTTGATCTTCCATATGACCCCACAATCCCCCTACTGGGAATATACCCTGAAGAACTCAAATCATTCTATAAAAAAGGTACCTGCACACATATGTTTATTGCAGCATCGTTCACAATAGCAAGATCGTGGAACCAACCATGTTGTCCATCAAAAGAGGACTGGATTTAAAAATGTGGTACATATACACAATGGAATATTACACAGCCATAAACAAGAACAAAATCATGAATTTCGCAGCAACCTGGATGGAATTAGAGTTTATAATACTGAGTGATCTCTCACAGAAACAAAGATCTGAGTATCACATTTTCTCACTCATAAGTGGACCTTAAACAACTACCATAATACTATAAGAAAAGAATTGACAGTGGCAGGAAACTGGGGAGGGGGGGCAGGAAGGGGAAGGGAGGTGGAATTAACGGTAGTCAATATCTGTCTGGGGAAAGGGAGGCACACCTCACCAACACGGGTGCCTGCACAATGAATATTTTTATACCTAACTCTTAACTGTACCCCCAAATTTTAAAATAAAAAATATATATTAAAAACATAAATAAAAGTCAATTCTCTAAGATTCGTACTGCACTAGAGAAATTCATCATCCTTCTTTCTGATCCCAAAGCACATAGACTCAATTGTATGGATAGTATTGCTTTATTTTATGTTTAACCACTGGAGACATTTACTAGTATAAATCAGGTCAGTCTTAGTCACTTAAACACATATTTTACAAGACTATTTGCACCAAATAGTATTAATTTAATTACAAGAACACAGAATTATGTACTAATTAAATAGTTAATCTATGAAACTGGTCCCTCCTCCTTCTCTTGGTCTCATGCTGCCATATTCCTGGTAATATAAACTAATCACCTTCATTGAACTAACCACAGATAATAGCGATCAAGTACTAGCTGCCTACTGAATGCCAAAATCAATAGTCGGCACTTGACATATGTTTTCAGTAGTCCTCAAAACAACTCTGCAAAGTAGATTATGACCTAATGTCTCTGATGTGGAAATGGAGGATCTAGCCACAGAGGTTAACTGATTTGCCCAAAGCCATGTGGCTTCTCAGTAGCAGAATGAAGATTCAAACTCAGGGCTGTAACTCCAAAGGCTGGCCCTTTCTACCAATTGCCTCACACGAGAGGGGTGAGCAGAGCTACTTAGACTATGAGAGAAATGGCTCTTTTGGGGGGCTGTGTGCTGTGGCCCTAGAAGTGAGAATTTTCAACCAGCGAGTACAGGAATCAGACAAGAGAATCAGTAGAGGCTGGAAATCTCAGAGGCCAGGGAGGTGGAAGCATGGAGGACGCGCTGAGTAGTGGTGGTGTGAAGAAGTAACCAGCTACAATATTCTAGGCAGGTAGCACATTCTGTTACAGAATATGTTTATTTAAATCCTGTAATAATGCAGTGGTCCTCACTTTTCAGGCAGAGCTGGCCAAGTGGAAAGGAAGTCGAGCAATGCTTTGGAAACTTCCATACCCCCCCCTTCTGCCCCGTCCCATGTGTGTAGAATTTGATATACTGTAACCTCTTCTGGGCTGCATGTTTATCCTATCTAGAACTTCATTCTTCAATTTCAGCTCATCTATCAGAGTAAACTTCTGGATTTTCATGTTGTATTCCACAGTGAAGCATGTTTTCTGGGCCATTATGACTGGGTCTCATCTGTACCTTATCTTAGGATGATAAGAAAGTTAAACTGGACAAACTCATAGAAAGTGTAAAGGTATCTACAGGTGGGTGAAAAAAATTACTGTAAAGGAAAAAATTATTGTAAATAGCAATATTATAATACTTTTACTGACATACTTTTAAATATTTTATTTTCATCATACTGACATTGACTTTTTAGTCTTTTTAGTATATCTTTTATTTAGTGATCTGAATTTGTTTTTAATTATGTGGTTTTGTTTTTAGCAAAATTACTAAACTACTAAGTCTTGGTAAAATACCCTATATTCTCTGAATTGTTTCTCAATAATGCACATCACTTTTCCATTGTTTAAACAGCCAAAAATCTGATACTATAATAAATGGTTAGACAAAACATAGTCACATTTCTTTTTAGGAACAGTTCATCTCATCACATAGGCAAATAAGTAACATAGATACTACTATCTCCACAGAATTATTTAGATAGTCATTTATACAATAGTCATTTTAGGCCAGACACCATGGCTCATGCCTGTAATCCCAGCACTTTGGGAGGCCAAGGCAGGCAAATTGCTTGAGCCCAGGAACTCGAGACCAGCCTGGGCAACATAGTAAAACCTTGTCTCTTTAAAAAAAGATTAGCTGGACATGGTGGTCCACATCTGCAGTCCCAGCTACTTGGGAGGCTAAGGCAGAAGGGCTGCCTGAGTCCAGGGGGTTGAGGCTGTGGTGAGCCATAAGTATGCCACTGCCCTCTAGACTGGACAACAGAGTGATACCTCAACTCAAAAAAAAGGAAAATAAAAAAGTCATTTTAGACTATCTTTATACAATACCCACTTCAGAGTGCCGATTTATTCCATCGTTATTATAGCATTCAAAAAGTCTTCTTCTCTCTAGAATGATGAGATTGGGTTCGATGTCTGATATCCCTTGAGACTCTTGACTCAGCATGCTGACTATTTAAGTCCTGCAATTGAACTTAGATGTCGTTCATAGTTTAAAATGATTTGTCACTCTTCAATTCTTCATCCAGCATCATTTCCATCTTTTCAAAGGCACCGAGATTAATGCTGATAAGGTAGATGATGTTTTGAAAACCCTGGGAGTAGAACTCACACCCCAGGCATGCTGGAAGCTGCTCAAAACTCTGCCAATTACCTGTGAGCCTTTCGTTACAGCCTTGGTCTTGGGGGACCTTAGTTGAGGTGGATCAACTGTTGGGGGAGGTGGAGAATCATTACATTTATAGTCAACAGATTTATGGAGCATTTCTCAGGTGATGAGATTGAAGACGAAGGTCCTTGCCCTGGTAGAGGCTATTTGAGGGGTGGAACTTACTCTGTTGGGGCTGAGCTTGAAAACTTCATAAACAAGTAAAGATTTGTAAACGTATTTGAAAATTTTAATTTAGGATATACCTTTGGAATGTCTGACCATTCTAAAGCATAAAACGAAGGGAGAAAAAGGAGAAGTCAGGTATTAACAGCAGGATCAAAAGGACCAAGTCAGAGAGACGCTTTCAGCACAGCAAGATGGAGACACTGAACTTTTCTCTACTCCTCAATTTATTCTTAAAGGCGAGGGAGGGGAGGGTGTGTGGAAGAGAAGCTGGATGACTCCCTAAGGCAAACCATGTAAGAGTGTTGTGTTTATGAAGCAGTAGTCCGGGCACTCTAGTTTTGAAGTACTCATGCTCTGACTTGTTGTGTTGCTTTATGGCATCAGTTGAGTCTTCTCTTACACCTGATGAGAAGGTATATCATAACCAGCTACTGGATGGCCAGAGACCTTCCAAGGTGAGTGATCGTGTAATGAGAAGTCAAGAAAGACAGATCTTCCCTTTGAAGCAACCATGCTGCCCATCAAAAGAGGACTGGATTTAAAAAATGTGGTACATATACACAATGGAATACTACACAGCCATAAAAAAGAACAAAGTCATGAATTTTGCAGCAACCTGGATGGAACTAGAGTCTATAATACTGAGTGACCTCTCACAGAAACAAAGATCCGAGTATCACATGTTCTCACTCATATAATGGACCTTGAACATCCAATGTAATACTATAAGAAAATTACTGACGGTACTGGGAAACTATGGGGGGGAGGGAGATGGGATTAACGGTAGCAAATATCTGTCTGGGGATGGGGAAACACCTCTTATCAACAGGGTGCCTGAATGAAACGTATTTGTATACCTAACCCTTAACTGTACCCCGCAATATCATAATAAAAAATATTGATTAAAAAAACTATCAGTTAAAAACAATATGCTCTGGTAATAAAAAGAAGAAAATAGGAAAGCACAGGAAATTGCTTATCACACAAATAATGGAAAGGAGCCAAAGGCATCTAAAATAATGCACAAGAAATAACTAACCCACACTACTATAAAAAAAGAACATTGAACTTCTAAACCATCTGCTAATATGTCCTATTTGTTTAACATAAAAATCACTGAGCCAGTCTCAGTGGCTCAGCCTGTACTCCCACGCCTTGGGAGGCTGAGGTGAGTGGATTGCCTGAGCCTGAGGGTTCGAGACCTGCCTGGGCAATTTGGTGAGACCTCATCTCTATAATAAATCAAAAAATCAGCTGGGTGTGGTAGCACGAGCCTGTAGTTCCAGCTACTTGGAAGACTGAGGCGGAAGGATCGCCGGAGCCCAGCAAGTCGAGGCTGCGGTGGCTGGGAGTGGCCACTGCACTCCAGTCTGGGTGACAGAATGAGACTCCAACTCAAAAAATAAATAAATAAATAAAAAATACATAAAAATCACTGAAGAGGTATGCTTTTCTTACACTTCAGTTAACATAGTTATCTAAAACTCTGATGTGTTGAACTCTTAAACACCTTTGTTCACAGTCTTTTTTATGCTCTAAAGTGACTTCATACTTTTTCTCTGCTCTAAGCCAGGTTGGATAAGCGAGACTACAGGAATATACTATTTATACAAGAATTCATGTGATGTGATGTAAGTTGTTTTTAAGGGCAGCTCCATCGTTGTTCTTTGTGTCAGTTGAATCTAACTTATTTCGTGGATTAGTTATAAAGGATATCCTTATGTATAACGAAGAGCAAATCTTTTTTATTAAAAAAGGTCACATGCATATTTATCTATACCTGTTCATCTATGGAATTATATTATATAACTGTAACTATCCCTGCCTTATATAAATGTCAAGCTCCCATTACATTAATGCAAATTTTGTGTAGGTAAATAAGAATAAATGTCTGTGTATTGAAGTGAAGAATAAATAATCTCTACTCACACACACAAAAAGAAAATCTCTTTAGTTACCTAATGATAGCGATCGCTCATTTCTAATGAGTGTAGCTATTCTAGTTACTTTCTATTATCTTATTTAATCCTCACAGTGATGCTTTAAGGTAGATACTTTTGTTATCACCATTTCACAGAGGAGAGGTGTTGATTCATTCACCTAAGGTCACACAGTTGTAACTTGTAAAGAGACAGGTTTGGGGCCTATGTTCTAAAGCACTTGCTGTATTTAAGAGTTAGTTCATCTTTTTCCCTCCCTTAATTATGTATAGCCCACGCTCAGATAAACACTAAATTTGTAGAGACAATTTTCTGTTATCATGGCAGGTGTCAAACTCAGTAGCCACTCTGAGTTGTTTCTGATATATTTCTCCACCATGAAAAATAATTGAAAATGAGTAATAGACCTCATTCACCTTCTTTGCTTCAGATGGCCACTTGAACTTCTGGCCAGACATCTTGTACCAAGTGAGGGGATGTTCTTTTCCTCACATGCCCACCATTCCCCTCTCACCTTGGTTTTATGTCCTCCTGGACCATCCTAGAGTGATTTGCTTTTCTCCTTCCCACTGGGTTTAGGGCCCATACACAACAAGAGTGTTTAAATTTTAGGCATCATTTCATGTTTTTCTTATTCCATATCTTTCTTTCCTAAGGAGGGACAGTCTTTGAAAATAAATTAGAAACCCTTCTGGAAAACATGAACTATGAACTTGAACGAGAAGAAATGAAAGATCTACGGAGCCACTTGAAAATCTGGAGTCGGTCATACTCGGTGATCTATCACAGAAACAAAGAACAGAGTACCATATGTTCTCACTCATAAGCCTTCCTTGAACAATTATCATAATACTATAAGAAAGGCATTGGCAGTAGTGGGAAACTGCCAGAGGCGGGGTGGGATTGGCAGTTGAGGGAAACTGCTAGGGGAGGGAGGGGCATACCTCATCAACAAGGGTACCTGCATAATCAACGTTTGTACACCTAACCCTGAATTGTACCCCACATCTTTATAATAATTAAAAAAAGATATAGTGAAAAAAGAAAAAAAAGCAAACTGATAGTATTTCATTTTATTTCACTTACCACTTTCAGAAGAACCTTCGAAGTCTACTTGTACAACCCCCAAGAGTTTGCTTTGATTGAATCTTGCTTAGAAAGTACAAAGTACTTTCAGAGTTACAACCTGCAAAGATAAACAAATGACTCATGATTATTAACCTCAGTGTTGTCAGAGGACCAATAAGGGTATGGCAGATGGAGACTTACCTAGAAAAAGCGAAGAAATGCTTCAGAAGAAAATAGTGAAAGGTATTAACCTAGATGTTAGAAAAAGGTCAGAGACAGATAAAACCAAGTGGCACGGTAAAAGGGTGGGAATTTTTTGACAAGTAATGTACAAATAGAGGTGACCATGTTTTCACTGAACAAATATGAGATGAATGTCAGGGAGGGTTGAAACAGAGGGTCAGTGATTTCTGACCTCAGACCGTTCCTCCAGCATCAGAGAAATATCTTTTAGTTCAAAAGGACGATGTATGAGAAGAATTTAAGATCCAACTTAGCATGTTAAAACACACTCTTTAGAATTGTATAAGTTAGTTGAATACAAGGAAAACACTCAAAAATTAACAAATGTTGTCTATGATAGCAATGACAAATTAGAAAACTTCATGGGAAAAAGTGATTTCATTCCCAATAGCAATAACCATTTTGTTTATATCTGATTTTTGCTTTATATTTCAGATACTGGAAAGTTTTCACTGAATTCCTTGATGAATATAGCCAGTTTATTTTCTGGTCAATGAGACATACTGAGGAGAAGAGATAAAATCAAGATCCTTTATCACATGTACATATATTTAAATATACTTATTTATGGACAATCTTAGTATTTCATAAATGACACACACAAACCTTATTTTATTAATATGTTGATGGCATACTTGTTTTTCTTTTTTGTTTGTTTGTTTGTTTTGAGTTGGATTCTCACTCGGTTGCCATAGAGTGCAGTGGCATGCTCACGGCCACCCCAGCATTGACCTGCTGGGCACCAGTGAGACTTCTGCCTGAGACTTCCAAGTAGTTGGAAGCACAGGCATGCGTTATCATGCCCAGCTAATTTTTTTTTAATTGTAGTGATGAGATCTCACCAAGTTGGTCTCAAACCCATGGGCTCAAGCAATCCACCCTCCTCGGCCTCCCAAAGTGCTGGGATTACAGGCTGAGCTTCCAAGCCCAGCCAGCATGCTTATTTTTAAGAATATTGATGGATATTTTTTCTTTTTATTACCTACTTTTTTGGGAGGTTTTGGGTTTTTTTGTTTTTTGTTTATTTTTTAGTTGGAGTCTCTGCCACCCAGGCTGAAGTGCAGTGGCATACTCACAGTCACTGCCACCTTGACCTGCTGGGTTCAGGCAATCCTTCCACTTCAGCCTTCCAAGTAGCTGGAATCACAGGTGCATGCGCCACCATGCCCAGCTATTTTTTAATTTATTTATTGTAGAGACAATGTCTTGCCAAGTTGCCCAGTCTGGTCTCAAACCCCTGGGTTCAGGTAGTCCTTTCGCCTCTGCCTCCCAAAGTGCTGGGATAACAGGCATGAGCCACCATGCCTGGCAGGAATATCCTTTTAAGAATTATTTTGTTACAGGCTAGTTGGCTTGTTCCACTATTTTTAGAGCATTACTAAAAGCATTCTCTTTGGCCAAGCCCAAAAGAACCATGATCTACTTTTAGTTCCTTCTTGTGATGCTCTACAGTTAGATACACCTCATCGAGTCCAGGTTCTTCTGCAATGATGTCTCTTGCAAGTTGAAATGTACTGTTTTGTTATAATTTTCTTAATCATTATACATGAAAAGGTTCACTTATCATGCTTCCCCTCCTTTTTAAGGTGCTAAGATGAATGCTAGTGACACACAACTGTATCTGGAAAATGTCGGTATTGAATTAACAAATAAAGAAACCCAGGCTCTGCTGGGTGCAATGCCCTGGATGGTAAGCCTTTCAGACCTTGCCATCCATTTCAGAGACTCTTAGGCTTCCTAGTAGTGTGCATAAAATTCTAGAAGTATAACTGTTTCAAGTCCTATTAAAAATTAAAAAATTTAGTATAGGAAGAGCCAATCCTAAAATATCCTGTCATGACCATTTATATCTCAATTTGGGAGGTAGAGTCTTCTTTGAGGTACTGCCATTATGAATAAACAGTTTTAAATGTTGTACCCAACACCTAATGTTGGACCCAACAAGCCTAAAGCCAAAGATAGGAAAAGACGATACTCTGAAGAGTTGGTGGAAGGAGGGAAGGTACAGCTCATAAAACAACAACAACAACAACAACAGGAAAAACCCTTGTGTTTCAGCACATTAGAGTTGTATGCATTGTACAGCAAATTCCAACCTTATTAGTTCATTTGTTTATTAATTTCTTTGCTTCCTTCTTTGAATTGTAACTAAGGTAAGTTTTTAAAAATTTACTGATTAAATATTACTGTCTGAATTTTCACTTCTTTGTTAATTTAATTAATCCTTACTTTACAGACAAAAGAAGGGTGTGTAAAAATCGGCTGATGGATGAACTGAAGACTTTCAGAGGTGAGTGCAAAGCATTCTGAGAGAGATAAAACTGAGTTCTTCAAGCTTTTGCATTTATGTTTACAAATCCTCTCTTCTTTCCCACTGAGTAGATTACTTACTGTGATACTGTATTCTTCAAATTATGAGCTGCCATTGTTACTTGTACACCATCACGTTTAGGGTCATAGCCTACACTTTTGTCACTGTAGCAAATTTTAAATCTTACTGGTAAGAAATCTTTGGACCAGTTGTCTGCTGTAATTCACCAGTCTTGCCTATTCTTCTCTTTCTCTGGGTACAGCAGTAGTACACAGAACGGTACATTTTTTTTTTTGAATACTGATGA
>NW_007248283.1:0-9333 GCF_000164805.1 Carlito syrichta
GAATTTATCCTCTGGATTCTATTACTATTTTTCAGAAACCTACTTCTCTGACTAGTTGCCTGTACATCTTCTGCCAGCCTCTTTAATATATGTGGTCCTCAAGTGTTTTTCTTTTGGTACTTTTTCCTTAATCCCAATGTGCTCAAGGATCTGTCTGATTGTCTCTAATAACTTCAGTTACCAGCTGTGTATTAGTTTAAAGGCAGTTCCAGCTTTATGTCTCACACACTCCTTTGTAGCAACCAGAACAGATCTCTCACTCAAATGTCTCACACATTTTTTTCTTTTGTTTCTTAATTGTCAGTTTTTGACACCATCAAGAAGCTGATTATTTTGAAACATACAATATATTATTATTAACTAGAGTCACCATGCTTTGCAGTATCTTGAAAACTTGTTCCTCTTGTCTGATGGAAGCTTTGTATCCTTTGACCAACATCTCCTGTTTCTCTCCCCCTCTCCCCCAGACTTGGGTAACCACTATTCTATTCTTTCTTTACTTCTATACATTTTACTGTCTTAGATTCCGTGTATAAGTGAGATCTTATTTGAAAGATTTGTCTTTCTGTCAGTTAGAAGCAAAATAAAACAAAAAGACAGAGAGAGCAGCTTCTCACACAGCTAGACTAGGTTGCTACCTCAAGCAATAATCATCAGATGGTTGCTGCTTTGCTCTGTGATTATATCCTATTCTTATGTCGATTGCTGTTACTTCAGTATACATAGTGTTTTCTTACTATGGTCTCATTGGTTCCAACTTCTTTGTAAGCTGTTCCTTGTTCTTCATGAGCTCTGTATTTCTCTATTTTTATATATTTACTTATACATAAGTTTGGTCAGGTCTCTCTCTAGCACTCACATTTATTTCTTCCTCGGCTCCCAGTATTTACAGGGAGGATGTTCAAGGAGGGTATGAATTTCCTAGAGAAAACAATAATTCCGGGAATGTGCAAGAAGAGTTGTAGAAGGTTTAATTACATTGAATTTTTCTGTCTTAAAAACATCTGGAATTCATAAATTATATAGATGTGGTATGGTAAATTAAAAACCTTTTAAACTAGCTGAGTGACAAGTTTTAAGATGAAATTTGGTCCAAAATAAGCCTCTATAACCAACTGTTTTTGAGCCTCAAGAGTAAACAGGAAAAGTTCTCAGGTATTTTCTGTGTCACCTAATTTTGAGACCTTGAACAAAATATGTTGCTGAAGGGATCCGTGTCATTTGACGACATCACCGTGGAACCATCTAAGTGCTCATGGATCTGGTCCATTTATACCCTCAATTACTTCATTACAGGGTGTTGCATTACCAAACCCAAGGTTATCCTCAAGTTGGAGCAAGGAGAAGAACCATGGTCCCTAGAAGTCAAATTCCTAAACCAGACGTACCCAGGTGAGTGAGTGTTGACAGAAGGAGGCCCTTGGGGTAGTTAGCTCTTAGCGGAAGAGCACCTTGCAAATTTTTTTTGGGGGGGTAACAGCTTTATTGAGATATAATTCACATCTCATACAATTCATTCAAAATTATAGTTCAATGGTTTTTAATGTGTTTATAGATACAGTCTGCCCTCTGTATCCATGGGTTCTGCATTCGTGTATTCCAGCAACTATAGATTGAAACTATTTTAAAAAATGCATCTCTACTGAAAATGAACAGACTTTTTTGTCATTATTTCCTAAACAATATAGTATACAACTGTCTACTGTCTCTGTTTTATGAGGCTAGTGTAAGTAATATGGAGATGATTTAAAATATACCAGAGGGTGTACATAGGTTAAATGTAAATACTGTGCCATTTTATATCAAGGACTTGGGCATCCGTAGAGTTTGATATTCAAAGGAGTTGTAGATCCAGTCCTCCAAGGGATGACTCTATGTACAAAGCTCATCACCTCATAAAGAAATCTGTATCCTTTAGTTGTCACTCGTCTATATCTCTGACTCCTCTAGCTCTAAGTAGACATTAATCTACTTGTGTCTCTGCAGATCTGCCTATTCTGGACATTTTGTGTAAATGGAATCATATAACATGTGATCATGGCTTCTTTTGCTTAACTTAATATTTAAAAGGTTCATGTTATAGCATATGTCAGTGTTTCATCCTTTTTATGGCCAGATCCTATTTCATTGTTTGGATATACTGCCTGTGTTTCCACTCATCAGTCAGTAGATACTTGGACTACCATCGTTTGGCTATTATGGATAATGTTGATACAACATTTTTACAAGTTTTTGCATGGATATATGTTTTTATGCCTATTCATAAAATTCTGGATCATGTCGTACCTCTGTGTTTATCTGATTAAGGAACTGCCAGGCTGTTTTTCTAAATGACATCGCCATTTTCCATTCCTAACAACAGCCCACAGGGATTCTGATTTTTCCATATTCTTACCAACATTTGTTTGATTCCAGCCATCCTGGTGAATGTGAAGTGGCATTTCCTTGTGATTTTGATTTGTTTTTCTTTATTAGGCAGCTAGGGCTGTCATAATAGAATACCACAGACTGAGTGGATTAAGCAACAGAAATTCTCTCAGTTCTGGAGGCTGAAAGTCCAAGATAAGGATGCCAATAAGTTGATTTCTGGTGAGGCCTCTCTTTCCTGGCTTGCAGAAAGCCATAGTTCTTGGTGTGTTTTCACATGACCTTTCCTCTGTGCGTAGCCACTGGGGGAGAGAGAGAGCATCCTGGTGTGTTTTCCCTTTCTTGTAAGGACACCAGTGCTGGATTAAGGCTTTATCCTTATGGCCTCATTTTAACCTGGATTACCTCCTAAAGGCCTTGTCTCCAAATACAGTATTACTGGAGGTTAGTTCTTCAAAATATGAATTTGGGGATGGGACACAGTCCATAACAGTTTATTTGTCACTAATGATGTCAAATATCTTTTCATATGTATCTTAGCATTTGTCTATACTAATGATTCCAGAAATTTTAAAAAGTTATAGTTTTCAATATAATTCATAGAAGAAAAAGTAAAATCATCTTAATTATTAGAAGTGGTGCTCACTTATTGAAAGTTTTTGGTGTGAAGCCATATAAACAAATGGCATTACATAAAGATTGACATAATTTAGGTCAAGCATATCTCCCAGTCACTATATGTAAATGATTAGCGCATATAGCCTGGCCAAATAAGCTATCTCTAAACACAAAACTTAGAAAAATTGTTATAAAAGAATGGTAAAGTTTTTAGTCAATAAAAGTAAAATAATTTAGATTTCATGTTCTGTTGTCATTCAGGTTTGAATTCAGGTAATAAGTACATTAAAGTCTAGCCTGAGAGCACAGGAAAAAGAAAACATTTAAGGATTTGAATTACTGAACCAAATAATATGGTGTCAGTGTTCTAAAACAAAGGAATAAAGTTCTAAGAATCCAAAAAACTCCCTCTGGTTACAGTCCATATTCTCCTACTGCTTCTTTCTAGGGTTTTCAAATATAGTTATTTGCTTTTCTGGTTAAAAAAAGATAGATTAAAATGCCCTCACTAGAAGATACCACAACTAGCTAGCTTGCTTTCTGCCATGTGAGTCTGTTACAAGAATAGTCTATAACCCAAAGAGGTCACTCACAAGAATGCAATTGTGTTGGCACCCTATTCTGAGACTTCCAGGCTCTAGAACTGAGAAAAATAAATATTTGTTCTTTAAGCCACCTTAATTTGTTATAGTCGTTCATGTTGTTTTATCTGTTGAATGTTTGTTTTGTCAGTAATTTCCCCTCTTGCATTTATGATATTGAGAATTTGTGACTTTTTTTCTGCTTATCAGTGAAAAAAAACCTTTTAAAGTAACTAAGCTTTGGGTTGATTTTCTGTGCTGTTTTCTGTTTTCAGTTTTATTGTCTAGTCTTTCCTGTTTTTCTTCCATTACTTTCTTTAGATTTAATTGTCTCTTTGTCTAGTTTCTTCTTTAGATTTAATTGTCTCTCTTTGTCTAGTTTCTTAAAGTGGGAGCTTAAGTTTCCGGAGATCTCTCTTTTCAGATATAAAAATTTTAAACCACATATTTATGTCTGAGCACTGCTTTAGTTGCATTCACAAATTTCTGTATTTTTGTGTTGTTTTCATACACCTCAAAATATCTTATTTGAACATTCTTCTTTGACCCATGGGTGAATTCACAGAATATCATTTATAAATATTTTGTATTTCTCCAAGTAAAAAAGTGTTTATTAATTTCTAGTATAATTTCTCTGTAGCTCAAGAACATCTTTTGTATGATTTCTGTTCTGTATTTGTGAAGATTTGTCTAACAGCCAAGAATGTATTATATTTGGTGAATGTTCCATGTGCATTTGAGAAAATGTGAGTTTAGCTGTTGTAGAAAGCACTGTGACCTTGAGTTTGAAGGTGTGGTTATCACAAGTGCTACTTTATCTCTTCCCCCTATAGTTGTGCCTACCAGGTATTCCTGTCTCTTCTCCTGTTTCTGTGCTGCTTTTCTTCCTCTAGCTGCTATGAGTGACTGCTAGTGCCCTAAAACAGCAGATTTGTTGTTCTTGCCCTTACAGATGAATATATTTGTTCCATTAATTAGATAAGAATATATTTCTTTTTTTTTTTAAGTTGGAGTCTCAGTCATCCAGGTCACCCCAGTATTGACCTACTAGGCTCCAGCAATCCTTCCACCTTAGCCTTCCAAGTAGCCGAAAGTACAGGTGCTACAACTACCAACTACTTTTTTATTTATTGTAGAATGGCAACTCACCAAGTTGTCCAGTTTAGTCTCGAACCTGCGGGCTCAGGCAATCCACTTGCCTCGGTCTCCCAAAGTGATGGGATTACAGGCTAAGCTACCAATCCTGGCCGATAAGAATATATTTCTAGGCAGAATTTTGGCAGCAGCTCCTGTTACATCTTCCAGCATATCCCAAAAGTGGAACTTTCTCAGGATCCTTTATGATCTTTCCTATGAGTTCCCCATTTGGCTCATGGAGGGAAATATTACAAGAGCACACAGATAGTCTGTATCCATTGCAGTGGAAGGTTAGCTTCTTGATCAGCCTTCATGGAACCACAGAAGCATTCTGTTTTTGTTTTGCAAGGCTATGTGGATGTTGTCAAACATATTTTCAGTTCTGTTAAACTACTTTTGGCTAGAAGAAATGCTTTTTTTTCTTGGAGCTCTTTTTGTTGCTGGCTCCAGATTGTAGGTTTCTTCACCTCTGTCTAGGATATATGGGAAGCAGAAAGCAAAGCTTTGGAATTCTCTGCTGTGTCATTTCTTAAGTCCTGAGGTTCACATTTTTCTATTTTGTAGGGTCTTTGTATGTTTGTTCATGTTTTTTAAATTTTTTTTGTAAGGATTTTTAATTGTAAGAAGGAAGATCTGGGAGGAAAGGGACTACTCCATCTTGGATGAAAATAATGCCTGTTTCTTTAAACATGCATGAGGAACAAGAAAGAGTATCTGTCTGTGTGCATTTTTAGTCTTTGGAAACATGACCAGAAACAATAGAATAAAATATATAACAAAACATGATTACAAGTCCTTCTCCATGAAAAATGTAAGATTCATAATATGTTTTCAATTTTTTTTCATTTTAGGATATTATAAAATTGATGACAACATACAAGAGATCCAGGAAAAACAAAAGAAGCCTCTGTGTCAAGTAATATTTATTGATGACAATGATAAAACATTGAGTAAAGAAGAACAGAAAGCACACTTCATTCGGTATCAGAGAACCCGTTCAGGGAAGAAACTTCAATATGAAGAATGTGGGAAATCCTTTTGTACAAGTTCATACTCTATTCAGCATTCTGGAGCTCATGTGGGATTCAAACTTTATGAATGTAATGAATGTGGGCAATCTTTTACCTTCACTTCAGGCCTAAGAGCACATCAGAGAATTCACACAGGTAGGAAGCCCTATGAATGCAGTGACTGTGAGAAAACTTTTACCCATAATTCAGCCCTCAGAGTACATCAGAGGATTCACACAGGGGAGAAACCTTATGAGTGTAATGAATGTGAGGAAACTTTTGCCCGTAATTCAGTGCTTAGAGCACATGAGAAAATTCACACAGGGGAAAAACCCTATGAATGTAATGAATGTGGGAAAACTTTCACTGAGATGTCATATGCTAGTGCATGTCAGAGAGTTCACACAGGAGAGAAACCCTATGAATCTAATATATTTGGGAAACCATTTGCCCTTAACTCATCCCTTAGAGTGCATCAGAGAATTCACACAGGTGTAAAACCCTATGACTGTGATGAATGTGAGAAAACTTTCTCCCGGAAGTCACACCTTAGTGCACACCAGAGGACTCACACAGGGGAGAAACCCTGTGAATGTAATGAATGTGGGAAAACTTTCTCCCGGAAGTCAGAAGTTAGGGTACACCAGAGGACTCACACAGGGGAGAAACCCTATGAATGTAATATATGTGGGGAAACATTTGCCTTTAACTCAAAACTTAGAGTGCATCAGAGAATTCACACAGGTGTGAAACCCTATGAATGTGATGAATGTGGGAAAACTTTCTCCCGGAAGTCACACCTTAGTGGACACCAGAGGACTCATACAGGGGAGAAACCCTATGAATGTAATGAATGTGGGAAAACTTTCTCTGATAAGTCATATGCTAATGCACATCAGAGAGTTCACACAGAGGAGAAACCCTATGAATGTAATATATGTGGGAAACCATTTGCCCTTAACTCATACCTTAGAGTGCATCAGAGAATTCACACAGGTGTGAAACCCTATGGATGTAATGAATGTGGGAAAACTTTCTCCCGGAAGTCACACCTTAGTGTACACCAGAGGACTCACACAGGGGAGAAACCCTATGAATGTAATGAATGTGGGAAAACTTTCTCCCACAAGTCACAACTTAGTGAACACCAGAGGACTCACACCGGGCAGAAACCCTATGAATGTAATGAATGTGGGAAAACTTTATCCCAGAAGTCACAACTTAGGCTACACCAGAGGAGTCACACAGGGGAGAAACCCTATGAATGTAATGAATGTGGGAAAGCCTTCTCCCGGAAGTCAGAAGTTAGGGCACACCAGAGGACTCACACAGGGGAGAAACCCTATGAATGTAATGAATGTGGGAAAACTTTCTCACGGAAGTCAGAAGTTAGGGCACACCAGAGGACTCACACAGGGGAGAAACCCTATGAATGTAATATATGTGGGAAAACATTTGCCCTTAACTCAAACCTTAGAGTGCATCAGAGAATTCACACAGGTGTGAAACCCTATGGATGTGACGAATGTGGGAAAACTTTCTCCTGGAAGTCACACCTCAATGGACACCAGAGGACTCACACAGGGGAGAAACCCTATGAGTGTAATGAATGTGGGAAAGGTTTTGCCCAACTCTCAAATCTCAGAGTACACCAGAGAATTCACACAGGGGAGAAACCCTATGAATGTGGTGAATGTGGGAAAATTTTTGTTTCTAAGGCAGCTCTTAGAGTACATCACATCAGAATGCATACCAGAGAGAAAACCCTAACACATCATGAATTTGAGAAATCCTGAATTAACTCATACCTTATTTTATACCACACAGCAGAAAAACTCTTGTCATATAGACTGGAAAATTGTTTTCCTTAACATTTTCCTTTTCTACTAGGCTCATAGCTTGTTGAAAATCCCAATCTCATTCATCCAGGTGGGCTGATCAAAGAATATGATGCTAATGATATCTATTACATTTAGTCCTGGCCCTTAAGCATCTTAGAGTCTTCCTGGTCCATGGTAAGATGGGATTGAGATGATTTCCACAGCAAGTTGGCTTTTGTGTGTTGAATGTGGTGGAGCACAGGGTCAAAGGAAGCTGGAGTCTGGATAACTGTTTGGAATATAATTCTCTGCTTCCTGATCTTCATCAGTTGTTTGTTTTCAAGCAAGAATTAAGTTTGTTTTCCATTGAGCTCTCTGATTTGACCTATTAGTTAAATGCATTGTTTTGCTGTCTCTCTATTAGACTGGGATGAAATCCTATTAACATAATACATTTCAGAAGAACTATTAGAAATAGTTTTATTGTATATCAGAGACTTCACATGAAGAAGAAAATTGTCAACATCCTGAATGATCAGAAGCCTTCACTAAAGTCAGAGACATTTCAGGGAAAACCACAAAAGCCTTCACAGCAAAATTAATTGCATTAAACATCAAATAATTAGGATAAAATTTTATATTTTGAATAAATGATTTTTAACAAATATTGAATGCTTTTAGAAATTTCTTTCCTGAGGACGTGTCAGTTTCAGAATTGAAGAAAATAAAATCTTCACCCACAAAAACTTCTGTTTATGTAATACGAAAAAATTATAGAAAAAAGATAAGAAAATGCCTATAGACAAACTCACTTTAGAATGTGAAGTTTTTTTAATAGAGGAATACCTTAAATTCTGTGGATAACACCAATAAATATTTATGAAAAGTCACTGAGTGATGTGAAAGTCTGTATGAGTCTGTAAACATGACTTATTCCTGGTAAACTTGAGTGGGAGCCAAACCTGCTCTTGGCATGTCTACTTTCTTTTCTGGGCAAATGTGCCATCTGTTAGTTTCCTTCAACTTGCTGCTAGATTTTGGCCCCCCTGTTATGGCTGAATATGTCTTGCCCTGTTTTTATAGGAACTGAGATATCCCTGAGATTTCCCAAGCATTCTTGTGTGTATATGTGCGTGTGTGTGTGTGCACAGGTGCACTGGAGGTAGTGGTGGTGGTATTGATTCTTGCATACTTTTTGGGGGGAAGGGTATAGAGGACATTAGGTTTATCCTGCTCTAGTGATTCATTTTGCACTGAATGTTTATAAAACAAGTCATCTTCTCAAGCCTTTGAATGCGTCCTGCCTCAGCATCTAGCTTAGGATCTTGTTTTCCAGTATCATGATGCCTGCTTGCACTGTGTTTCCAAGTTAGTGGTGTTCCTACCAAGCTAAGACAGCAGGTTTTGCAGTTGGAATAAAAAGGGCTACTTCATGACAAGAGCACAGCACTCATACTGGAAAGCAGACTCACTTTTGGTAAAACAAAAGTTAGTACCGTCTTATTCAAGAAAACACTTGATGAAGCTGCCATCAATTTAGACTGCATGGTTTGCTCAGTTCAGAGAAGAGAATAAACAGTCACGTTTAAAACCTGAATCACTAAAAATTTCAATCCTGAAATTGATCTGATAGGTTCAGCGTGAGGACAATCCATCAGTTGAATCCCTGAGAAAAGTTTATCGAGTCCCTATCCCTTATATTGTATGAAGAGATAATGATAGGAAAAATTGTATCGTTAGCATTAACTGGAAATTAGGTATCTCTTTGACACTAAGTTGTTATCAGTTAGTTTAGTGGCA
>NW_007248284.1:0-15282 GCF_000164805.1 Carlito syrichta
GCTATCCAGCTGACTTAAATTGTTAGCTAACTAGCAAGCTACCTAGCTAGCCAGCTGACTTAAGAAATTAGCTAACTACCTAGCTACCTAGCTAACAAGATGACATATAGTTAGCTGCCTAGCTAGCTAGCTGACTTAACCAGCTGGCTATGTAGTTAGACTACTCGTTATCTAACATTCTAGCTAGCTGACAATCATCTGACTTAACTCGTTAGCTAATGAGTTAGCTAGCTGACTCAACCAGCTGACTTTACTGATTAGCTAACTAGCTAGTTAGCTTACTCAAACAGCTGACTCAACCCGTTTGCTAACTAGCTATCCTGCTAACTCAACCAGCTGACTTAACCAATTCGTTAGCTAGCTAACTACCTGACTCAACCTGCTGACTTAATCCGTTAGCTAACTACCCAGCTGGCTACCTTAACCAGCTAATTAAATTAGACAGCTGACTTAACTAGCTGACTAAGCTAGCTGACTTAACTACTTAGGTGGCTGACTTAACTGGCTGACTTAAATAGTTAGCTAGCTGACTTAACTACCTGAATTAAATAGTTAGATAACTCTTTAGCTAGCAAAATAACTAGCTGACTTAACTGGTTAGCCAAATATTTAGGTAGCAGGCTTAAGTAGCTGACTTAAATAATTAGCTCCCTAGTGAGCTAGCTGTCTTAGCTAGCTGACTTAGCTAGCTAGCTAATTTGCTAGCTTACTTAGCAAGCTGACTTAACTAGTTGGCTAATAAGATAGCTTGCTGACTTAATGAGTTGGTTAACGAATTAGCTACCTCTTTTAACAAGTTGGTAAATGAGTTAGCTTACCAACTAGTTAAATTAGTTGGTAAACTACCTCTTTTAACTAGTTGTTAAAAGAGGTAAACTGCCTCTTTTAACTAGTTGGTAAACGAGTTAGTTAACCAGCTAACTTAACTAGTTGTTTAAAGAGTTCAGTGACTGTATTTGGCTGACGAGTCTTCAGAAGAGTTAGGAGTTCTAACATATTCGATTGGCGAGTTACCAACTGGTCAGCTGACTTAACTGGTCAGCCAGTGAGTGAGCTTACTGGTCAGCTTACATTAGTCAGCTAGCAAGTGAGCCAAATGGCCAGAAGAGTTAGCTAGTCAGCTGGCGAATGAGCCAACCAGTGAGATGACTTAACTAGTAGGCTGGCGAGTGACCCGACATGTGAACTGCCTTAACTAGTCGGCCGGCGAGGCAGTCAACAGGTGAGCTGATTTAACTAGTCAGCTGGCGAGTAAGACAACTAGTTAGCTCACCTGTTGGCCTGCGAGCCAGCCGACTATTTAGCTGACCTGTTGGCTGGTGAGTGAACCGACTAGTTTTCTGACCTGTGTACAGGCAAGCAAGGCGACTAATTAGCTGACCTGATGGAAAGCGAATGAGTCCACTAGTTATCTGACCAGATAGCTAAGTTGCCAGCTGACTAGTTAGCAAAATAACAAGGTGATTTGTTAACTGACTTAACTAGCTAGCTGACTAGCTAGCTGGCTATCTAGCTGACATAACTAGCTAGCAAACAATCTAACTGTCTAGCTTGCTGACTTCACTAGCTAGCTGAATAGTTAGCTGCGTTGCTAACTTACTTAACTAGCTTTCTGGCTAGAAGCTGACTTGAGCTAGTTAATTGGTTGTCTACACGGCTAGCCAGCTGGCTTAACTAGCCAGCTACCTGGCTGGCTAGCTGGCTAGACAGTCGGCTGGCTAGCTAGTGGGCTGACCCAGTGGCTAGCCAGCTGGCTTAAATAGCCATCTGGCTTCCTGGACAGTCAGAATGCCAGCTGGATTAAATAGGAAGCCATCCTGCTAGTCAGCTGGCTAGCCAGCTGGCTTAACTAGCAGGCCACATACCTGACCAGCCTGCTAACCAGCCAGCTTATTTTGCCAGCCACCTAGTTGGCCTGCTGGCTAACACGCTTACTTAACTAGCCGATTTATCTAGATAGAAATTCAGCTAGCCAGTTGACTTAACTAGCTAGCCAACTAGCTAGCCATCTGACTAGCCAGCTCAGTTAACTCACTGAATTAATTAGCTAGACACCTGGCTAACCAGCTGACTTAATTAACTAGCTACCTACCTAGCCAATTGGCTAGTCAGCTGAGTTAACTACCTGACTTAACAAACTAGCCAGCTGGCTAGCCAGCTGATTTAACTAGCGAGCTTCCTAGCTAGCCAGTTGGCTAGTCACTTGAATTAACTAGCTGACTGAACCAGGTAGCCAGCTGGCTAGCCAGCTGACTTAACTAGCAGACATCACTAGCTAGACAGATGACTAACTAGCTGATTTAAACAGCTAGCTACCTATGCATCCTGCTCTCTTGCCAGCTGACTTAACTTCCTATCTAACTAACTAAACAGCTGACTAGTGAACTGACTTAACTAGGTGACTTAACTAGATAGCCAGCTTGCTAGCCAGCTAACTTAACAAGCTGGCTATCCAGAAAGGCAGCTGGCTAGCCAACTGTATTAACTAGCTGAGTTAACTAGCTAGATACCCACCTAGCCAGCTGACTTTACTAGCTGAAATAACTAGCTAGCTACCTTGCTAGGAAACTACCTATCTAGACTACTTAATTAGCTGAGTTAACTAGCTAGCTAGTTGATAAAACTAGTTGACTTAACTAGCTATCTACCTAGCTAGCAAGGACAATTAACTAGCTAAAATAATTAGCTAATCAGCTGTCTAGCCATCTGACTTAACTAGCTTTTTAACTAGCTAATGAGCTGGCTAGCCAACCGAGTTAATGGTGTGACTTAAATAGCTAGACAACTTGTTACCCAGCTTACTTAACTAGTTGATTAATAATCTAGGCAGCTGGCCAGTCAGGTGACTAAACGACCTGACTTAACTAGATATCCAGGGGCTAGCCAGCTGACTCAACTAGCTCTCTACCTCTCTAGCCAGCTGATTTAACTAAATGACTCAACTAGCTAGCCAGCTGACTTAACTTTCTGATTTAACTAGCTAGCCAGCTGGCTGACCAGCTGAATTAACTAGCTGACTTAACCAGCTAGTCAGATGGCTAGCCAGCTGACTTAACTAGTTAGCTACCTACCAAGCCAGTGGGAAAGCCAGATGAATTAACTAGCCGACTTAACTGGATAGTGAACTGGCTAACCAGCTGACTTAACTAGCTTGGTACCTAGTTATCCAGCTGACTAACCAACTGACTTAACTAGTTGACTTAGCCAGCTAGAATCCTGGCACAACAAGCTGACTTAACTAGTTATCCAGCTGGCTACAGAGCTGATTTAACTAGCTCTCTACCTAGTTAACTAACTGGCTAGTCAGCAGACTTAACTAGCTGACTTAATTAGCTATCCAGCTGGGTAGACAGGTGATGTAACAAGCTTGATACCTAGCTAGCCAGCTGGCTAGACAGCTGACTAAACTAGCTGACTTAACCAGCTAGCCAGCTGGCTGGACAGCTGACTAAACTAGCTGACTTAACCAACTAGCCAGTTGGCTGGCCAGCTGACAACTCGAAGACATCACTATCTGTTGGGAGCCGGCCACGGAGGCCCACTGAGCGTTAGGGATCAGGGAGGGCCGTGGACCTCGAGACCGCTAGGAAGTGTTCGAGAGCCGTAGACCACATTTTCCTCCCCCTTTTGCCATGCAGCACAAGAACAACCTAAAGGAACTCTGCTGGCCTAAGCTGAAGACTCTGTGACTGTGACAGGCATAGCTGACTCTAGAAATCCATTGTTCCTGTTTCCCATAAACTGCGGTTTCGGCCTAGGTATTAGATATAATTCAAATTCAGGTCACATTTGGGAGCCTTTTATACGGTACAAGCTTCTGTGTAAGATTTAAAAGAATATTTATAGAATTAGTATATACTTAGGGAGAGCTGTTTGCAGCTTTTCAATGGTGAAGATGATTATCGAGAGTGGCCCAGCACAGAGTTTGGTCTGGGCCACATTCCTGAGAGCCCAGCATGTACTTTGGACTGGGCTGTATTCTTTTGGGCCGACTTTAGCTACAGTTAGTGTAAGGTCTTTTTTCTACCTGTTATAGAAATTGAATTTATTTTATTCATAGAAAGTATTCTTTTAATATCTATCCTTACAGATTCGCCGACACCACCACATCTTCCAAGGGACTCCCCAAAACTTGCAGGGTCTGGCCCCCCGCAACTATCTAGCCAAGTAGCTATCTAGCTTACTTAACAAGCTAACTGCCTACATTTCCAGTTGGCTAGCCAGCTCTCATCTAGCTGAATTAACCATCTTTCCAGCTGGCTAGCCAACTGACATAACTACCTCACTACCTAGTTGACAGTTGGCCAGCCAGCTGATTCAATTAGCTGAATTAACTAGCTAGCTAACTAGCAAGAAAACTGACTTAAATAGTTGGCTAACTAGCTAGCTACCTAGCTACCAGCTGATTTAAACTGCTAGCTAACTAGTTAGCTACCTAGCCAACAAGTTGACTTAAATAGTTAGCTGCGTATCTAGCTAACTGACTTAACTGCCAGCTAACTAGTTAGCTTACCTGTTATCAAACGTGCCAGCTAGCTGACTTAATCATCCAACTTAACTCTTTAGCTAACAAACTTCCTAGGTGACTCAAGCAGCTGACAACTCGTTAGCTAACTAGCTTTCTAGCTGACTTACCCAGCTGACATAACTTGTTAGCTAATTAGCTAGCTGGCTTCCTCAACCAGCTGACTCAACCCGTTTGCAAACTAGGTATCTAGATGACTCAACCAGCTAACTTAACCAGTTAGTTAACTACCTAACTACCTGGCTCAACCTGCTGTCTTAACCCATTAGCTAACTAGCTAGCTAGCTGTCCTAACCAGCTGACTTAATTAGAAATCTGACTTAACTACCTGAATTATGTCAGTGACTTATCTATTTAGGTAGCTGACTTAACTGGCTGACTTAACTAGTTAACTAGTTGACTTCAATAATTGAATTAAATAGTTAGCTCACTATTTATCTAGCTCAATAACTAGCTGAGTTAACGAATTAGCTAACTAGTTAGGTAGCAGACTTAAGTAACTGACTTAAATATTTAGCTAACTAGAGAGCTAGCTGACTTAGATAGCTGACTTAGCTAGCTGACTTAGCTAGCTGACTTAACTAGTTGGCTAACGAGAGAGCTAGCTGACTTAACGAGTTGGTTAATGAGTTAGCTACCTGTTTTAACTAGTTGGTAAACGAGTTAGATAGCTGAATTAGCTAGTTGTTTAACGAGTTAGCTAGGTGACAACTTGGTGGTTGATGAGTCGACAGAATATTTAGCTTTTTAATACATTGGCTGACTACATGACCAACTTGTTAGCTGGCTTAAGAAGTTGGCTGACTAGTCGGCAGACTAGTTAGCTGGTTTAGATCATTGACTGATGAGTTGGCCCACTAGTCAGCTCTGTTAATTAGTTGGATGGCTGGTGTGCTGACTTAACTAGTCGGCCAATTAGTAGGACGATTAGTTAGATGGCCTAAATTGTTGGTGGCTAGTTGAGCTAACTTGTCAACTGACAAGTTAGCCGACTATTCGGCCGATTGGTTAGTTGATTTAACTAGTTGGGGCTAGGTGACCGACCAGTAAGCTAACTTAATTAGTTGGCCAGTGAGTGAGCCAACAGGTGAGCTGCTTTAACTAATTGTCCAGTGAGTGATCCAACAGGTAAGCTAACTTAACTAGTCAGGCGACAAGTGAGCCAACTGTTCAGCTGACTTAGCTATTCGGCGGGCGAGTGAACTGACTGGTCAGCTGACTTTAGTCAACTGACAAGTGAGCCGACTGGTCAGAGAATTTAACTAGTCAGCAGGCCAGTAAGCCAACCGGTGAGCTGACTTAATTAGTCGACAAACGATTGAGGCGACAGGCAAACTGCCTTAACTAGTCAGCTGGAGATCAAGCCGACTGTTGAGCTGACTTAACTAGTGGTCTGGAGAGCAAGCCTACTAGCTAGCTAACCTGTGGCCTGTGAGAGAGCTGACAAGTTAGTTGACCTGTTGGCTGGCGAACAAGCTGACTAGTTTGCTGATGAGTTGGCAGGCAAGGGAGCCGACTAGTTTGCTGACCTGATGGAAAGCGAGTGATCCCACTAGTTACATGACCAGCTAGCAGAGTTTATAGCCAACTAGTTAGCTAAGTAACTAGCTGATTTGCTAGGTGGCTTATCTAGCTAGCTGACTAGCTGGCTGGCTACCTAGCTGACATAACTGGATACCAAACAAGCTATCTTGCTGTCTAGCTAGCTGACTTAACTAGCTAGCTGGATAGCTAGCTGATTTAAGTAGCTGACTAGAAAGTTGGCCAGATAGCTGGCTTGCCAGCTGACTTAACTAGCTAGCCAAATGTTTGGCTACACTGCTAGACATCTGGCTTAACTAGCTAGCTACCTGGCTGGCTTGCAGGCGAAGGTACCAGCTAGCCAGCTAGTGTGCTGGCCAGCTGGCTAGCCAGCCGACTTAATTAAGCAGCCTGCTGGCTGGACAGTCGGATAGCCAGCCAGCTTAACTAGTCAGCCATTATGCTGATCAGCCAGCTAGCCAGTTGGCTTAACTAGCTGGCCACCTGCCTGACAAGCCTGCTAACCAGCCAGCTTAACTTGCCAGCCACTAGTTAGCCAGCTGGCTAACTAATTGACTTAACTAGCTAGTCACCTACCTAGCCAGTTGTCTAGCCAGCTCACTTAACTAGGTAGCCATCTGGCTAACCAACTACCTTAGTTAGTTAGCTACCTAACAAGCCAGGTGGCTAACCAGCTGACTTAACTGGCTGACTTAGCCAAGTCAGCTACTTTAGTCAGCTGACTAAAGTAGTGAGCAACCTAGCTAGCCAGTTGGCTAGCCACTTGAATGAATTAGCTGAATTAACAAGCTAGCCAGCTGGTTAGCCAACTGACTCAACTAGCTGACATAACAATTTAGCCAGTTGGCTAGCGAGCTGACATAACTAGCTGACAACATTAGCTAGCCTGGTGGCTAGTCAGCCGACTTAACTAGCTAGCTACATAGCTAGCCAGCTGGGAATCCAGAGGAATTAACTAATTGACTTAAATAGCTAGCCAGCTGGCTAGCCAACTGACTCAACTAGTTCGCTACATAGATAGCCAGCTAGCAAGCCAGCTGACTTAACTAGGTGGCCTGCTTGCTAGTCAGCTGAATTAATTAGTTTGCTATATAGGTAGCCAACTGGCTAGACAGCTGACTTAACTATGTGACTTAACTAGCTAGCCAGCTGGCTGAACAGCTGACATAACTAGCTAGCTACCTAGCTAGCCAGCTGTATAACCAGCTGTCTTAACTAGGTTACTTAACTAGCTAGCCAGTTGGCTGAACAGTTGGCATAAGTAGGTAGCTGCATAGCTAGCCAACTGTCTAGCCAGCTGACTTAACTAGCTTACTGAACTAACTAGTCAGCTGGCTAGCAGGCTTACATAACTGTCTAGGTACCTATTTAGCCAGCTGGATAGCCAGACGACTTATCTAGTTAGCTACCTCAGTATCCTGTTGGCTTGCCAGCTGACTTAACTACCTAGCTTTCTAGCTAACCAGTTGGCTAGCAAGCCGACCTAACTAGGTGACATAACTAACTAGCCAGCTAGCTTTCCAGCTGACTTAACTAGCTAGCTACCCAGTTAGGTAAGTGGCTATCCAGCTGACTTAACTTCCTGAATTAACTAGCTAGCCAGCTGAAGTAACTAGCTGAAATAACTATCTAGCTACCTAGCAAAGCAGCTGACTTTACTAGCTGAAATACCTAGCTAGCATCCTAGCTAGCTATCTAGCTAGCTAGCCAAATTAACTAGCTGATGAAACTAGCTAGATAGCTGACATAATTAGCTGACTTAACAAACTGGCTACCTAGCTAGGCAGTTGACTTTACTAGCTGAAATAACTAGCCAGACAGCTGTGTAGCCCTCTGAATTAAGTACCTTTTAAACTAGCTAGCGATCTGAGTAGCCAATTGACTTAACGAGGTAACTTAACTAGCTAGCTAGCTGGTTAGCCAGCTGATTAATCAACTAGTTGATTAACGTGCTAGGCAGCTGCCCAGCAGGGTGTCTAAGCTAGCTGTCTTAACTAGTTATGCAGGTGACTAGCCAGCTGACTTAACTAGCTCTCTAACTCTCTAGACATCTGGATAGCCAACTTTCTTAATTAGCTGACTTAATTAGCTAGCCAGCTGGCTAGCCATCTGACTTAACTAGGTCACTACCTAGCTAGACAGTTGGCTAGCCAGCTGACTTAATTAGTTGTTTTAATTAGCTGACCTGCTTTCTAGCCAGTTGAATTAACTAGCTTGCTACATAGCTAGCCAGTTGACTATCCAGCTGATTAACTAGGTGACATCTTGCTAGCAAGCCGTCTAGCGAGCTGACTTAACTGGCAAGCTACCTAGCTAGCCAGCTGGCTAGTAAGCTGAATTAACTTGGTCATTTAACTATCTAGCCAGCAGGCTAGACAGCTGAGATAACTAGCTAGCTACCTAGCTAGCATTCTTGCATGCCTGCTGACTATACTAGCTGAATTAACTAGCTAGCCAGCTGGCTATCAGCTGACTTAAGTTCCTAATTACCTACCTAGCCAGCAGACTAGACTGCTGACTTAACTAGCTGACTTAATGAAGTATCCAGCTGGCTAGGCAGTAGACTTAACTAGCTAGCTACCTAGCTAGACAGGTGAATAGCTAGCTTACCTATCTAGTAGACATAACTAGGCACCTGACGGCTAGCCAGCTGACTTAACTAGCTACCAACCTAGATAGCCCGCTGGCTTGTCAGCTGACTTAACTACCTAACTACCCAGCTAAACTGCTGGCAAGCGAGTTGACTTAACTAGGTGACTAATCTAGCTAGCTAGCTGGATAACCAGTTGACTTAACTAGCTAGCTATCCTGTTATGCAGCTGTCAATCCAGCTGATTTAACTCGCTGACTAAACTAGCTAGCAACCTGACTTAACTAGTGGACTTAACTAGCTAGCTACCTGGCTGCCCAGCACACTTAAGTAGCTGATTTAACTAGCTTGCTACCTAGCTAGCTATCATGTAGCTAGGTGACTTAACTAGCTGACTTAACTAGCTAGCTTCCTAGCTAGCCAGAGGTCTTAACTAGCTGAAATAACCATCGAGCCAACTGGCTACCCATCTGATGTAACTAGCTCATTAACCAGCTAGCCAGCTGACAAGACAACTGACTTAACGAGCTGACTTAAAGAGCTAGCCAGCTGGTTAGCCAGCTGACTAAACTAATTGACTTATCTAGCTTGCCAGCTGGCTAGCCAACTGACTTAATTGCCTAGCTACCTAGGTAGCCAGCAGCCTAGCCAGCTGATTTAAGTAGCTGAATTATCACCAGCTGGCTAGTCAGCAGACTTAACTAGCTAGCTACCTGTCTAGGAAGCTGCGTAACTAGCTGACTTAACCAGCTGACATGATTAGATAGATTGATGGCTAGCCAGCTGACTTAACTAGCTACCTACCTACATAACGTGCTGGCTTGCCAACTGAATTAACTACCTACCTAGCTAACCTGCTGGCCAGCGTGCTGACTTAACTAAGTTATTTAACAACCTAGCCAGCAGCTGAGGCAGCTGCCTTAATTAGCTAGCTACCTTGCTACGCAGCTGGCTTGCCAGCTTATGTAATTAACTGACTTAACTAACTAGCCAGCTGACTGATCTATATGACTTAACTTGATAGCTACCTATGTAGCCAGTTGACTTAACTAGCTGTCTTAACTAGCTAGCTACCTAGATAGCCAGTTTCCTGGCCAGCTGACTTAACTAGCTTACATAACCAGCTAACCAGCTGGCTGGTCAGCTGACTTAATTAGCTAGACAGCTGGATGGCCAGCTGAATTAACTAGTTGTCCTTACCAACTAGCCAGTTGGCTAGCCAGCTGACTTAACTAGCTAGCTACCTAGCTAGCCAGCTGGGAAGCCAACTGAATTAACTAGCTGACTTAACTAGCTATCCCGCATGCTAGCCAGTTGACTTAACTACCTTGCTACCTAGCTAGCCTGCTGGCTACCCAGCTGATTTAACTAGTTTACTTAGCCATCTAGCCAGCTTGCTAGCCAGCTGACTCAATTACATGACTTAACTAGTGAGCCAGCTGGCTATCCAGCTGGCTTAACTAGCTGACTTAACCAGGTGACATAACTAGTTAGCCAGTGGGCTGGACAGCTGACCTAATTATCTAGTTACCTAGCTAGCCAACATTCAAGACAACTGACTTAACTAGGTGACATAACTGTCTAGTTACCTAGCTAGCCAGTGGGACATAACTGCCTAGCTACTTACCTAGCCTGACATAACTGCCTAGCTACCTAGCTAGCCACCTGGATAGCCAGCTGACTTATCTAGCTAGGCAGCTACCTACATAGTGTGCTGGTTTACCAGCTGACTTAACCTAGCTACCTAGTAACCAGCTGTCTAGTGAGCTGACTTAACTAGGTTGTTTAACTAGCTAGCTAACTGGCTAGCCAACTGAATTAACTAGCTAGATACCCAGCTAGGTAGTTGACTAGCCAGCTGACTTAACTCGCTGACTTACAAGCTAGCAACCTGACTTAACTAGCTGACTTAACCAGCTAGCTACCTAGCTAGCCAGCTGACATAGCTGGTTGGCTTAACTAGCTAACTACCTAACTAGTTATCTATCTAGCCAGCTGACTTAACTAGTTGACTTAACTAGCTAGCTGACATGACTAGCTGACTTATATAGCTAGCTTCCTGGCTAGCCAGCTGACTTAACTAGCTGAAATAACTAGCTAGACTGATTACTAGCCATCTGACTGAACTAACTTTTTACCAAGCTAACCAGCTGGATAACCAACAGACTTAAAGAGCTGACTTAACTAGCTCACCAGCTGGTTGCCAGTTGACTAAACTAGCTGATTTAACCAGTAAGTCAGCTGGCTAAACAGTTGCCTTAAATAACTGGCTACCTATCTGGCCTCCTGGCTAGCCAGCTGACTTACCTAGCTGATTTAAGCTAGCATGTTGGCTAGCCAGCTCACTTAACTAGCTAGCTAACTACTTAGCCAGCAGGCAAACTTGCTGACTTAACTAACTGAATTAAACAGTTACTCTGCTGGCTAGCATGCTGACTTATCTGGCTAGCTACCTACCAAGCCAACTGGCTAGACAGTTGACTAAACTAGCTGACCTAACCAGCTACACAGTTTACTAGCCAGCTGACGTAGCTCACTGACATCACTAACTAGCCAGTTAGCTATCTAGCTAACTTAACTAGCTACCTACCTACGTTGCCAGTTGGCTTGTCAGCTCTCTTTACTAGGTGAATTAACCAGCTAGCCAGCTGGCTAGCCAACTGACTTAATTGGCTCACTACCCAGCTCACCATCTGGCTAGTCAGCTGACTTAACTAGCTGACTTAACTAGCAAATTGCCTTGCTAGTCAGCTGACTTAAATAGTTAGCTAACTAGCTAGCTACCTAGCTAGCCAGCTGACTTAAATAGTTAGCTAACTACCTAGTTATCTAGCTACCAGGCTAACAAGCTGACTTAAATAGTTAGTTGCCTAGTTAGCTGGCTGACTTACCAGTTGGCTACATATTTAGCTTACTCGTTATCTAACATGCTACCCAGCTGACTTAATCATCTGACTTAACTTGTTAGCTAATAAGCTAGCTAGCTGACTCAAACAGCTGACAACTCGTTACCTAAGAAGTTAGCTAGCTGACTAATCCAGATGAATTAACTGGTTAGCTAACTAGCTAGCTAGCATACTCAAACAACTGACTCAACCCGTTTAGTAACTAGCTAGGCTGCTGACTCAACCAGCTGACTTCAAACGTTATTTAACTAGCTAACTACTGGACTCAACCTGCTGACTTAACCTGTTAGCTAGCTAGATAGCTAGCTGTCTTAACCAGGTGACTAAATTAGAAGTTGATGCAACTAGCTGACTTAACTAGCTGACTTAACTACTTAGCTAGCTGAATTCACTGGCTGACTTAACTAGTTATCCAACTGACTTAACTACCTGAATTAAATAGTTAGCTAACAATTTAACTAGCTAAATAACTAGCTGACTTAACTAACTAGCTAACTAGTTCGTTAACAGACTTCAGTATCTGACTTAAATAGTTAGCAAACTAGTGAGCTAGCTGTCTTGGCTAGATGGCTTAGCTAGCTAGCTAGTTAGCTAGCTGACTTAGCTAGGTCACTTAACTATTTGGCTAACGAGATAGAAAACTGACTTAACGAGTTGGTTAATGAGTTAGCTAACTGTTTTAACTATTTGGTAAATGAGTTAACTAGCTGTCTTAATTAGTTTGTTAATGAATTGGGTAGGTGACAACTTGTCTGATGATTCAGCTGACTGCTTATCTGGTTTAACACGTTGGCTTACTACTCAGCCGAGTGGGTAGGTGGCTTAACAAGTCGACCAACTAGTTGGTTGACTAGTTAGCTGGGTGAATTAGTTGACTGATGAGTTAGCCCACAAGTTAGCTCGGTTAACTATTTGGCTGGTTAGCTTGCTGACCTAACTAGTTGGCCCACTAGTTGTCAACTAGTTAGCTGACCTAACTAGTTGGCCCACAAGTTAGCTGACCTAACTTGTCAACTGACAAGTTGGCCAACTAGTCTGCCGATTGGTTAGCTGACTTTAATAGTTGGCCGGCTAGTCAGCTGACCAGTTAGCTTATGTAACTAGTAGGCAGGCAAGTGAGCCCACAGGTGAGATGACTTAACTAGTCAGCTGGAGAGTGAGCCGATTTGCCAGCTGACTCAACTATTCAGCCGGAGAGTGAACCGACTTGTCAACTGATTTAACTAGTCAGCCGGCGAGTGAGCAGACTGGTCAGCTGATTTTAGTTGGCTTTTGAGTAAACCGAATGGTCAGTAGTGTTAACTAGTCAGCCAGCGAATGAACCGACTGGTGAGCTGACTTAACTAGTTGGCTGACCAGTGACCCGACATGAGAACTGCCTTAGCTAGTCGGCCATCTTGCAAGCTGACCGGTGAGCCGACTTTACTAGTCAGCTGGTGAGCAAGCCGACTAGTTAGTTGACCTGTTGGCCTGTGAGCGAGCTGACAATTTATTTGACCTATTGGCTAGTGAGTGAGCCAACTAGTTTGCTGACCGGTGTGCAGGCGAGGGAGCCCACTAATTAGCTGACCTGATGGAAAGATAGCGAGCCCACTAGTTATCTGACCAGACAGCTGAGTTGCTAGCCCACTAGTTAGCTCAGTAACTAGCTGATTTTCTAGCTGACTTGACTAGTTAGCTGACTAGTTAGCTGGCTATCTAGCTAATATAACTAGCTAGTAAACAAGCTATCTCACTCTCTAGCTTGCTGACTTAACTAGCTAGTTATCTGGCTAGTTAGCTGGCCAAATGACTTAAATATCTATCTGACTAGCTAGCCGACTAGCTAGTTGATTTAACTAGCTAGAAGACTAGCAAGCTGACTAGCTAGCTGACTTCAATAGCTAGCTGAATGGTTAGCTGACTTGCTAGGTGATTTAACAAGCTAGCTGGCTAGCTAGTTGTCTTAACTAGCTGACTAGCAACTGGGCTGGATAGCTGTCCTGCCAGTTGACTTAACTAGTTAGTTAACTGGTTATCTACACGGATATCAATCTGGCTTAGCTAGTTAGATACCTGGTTGGCTATCTGTCTAGTCAGCCGGATAGCTAGCTAGTGGGCTGACCAGGTGGCTAGTCAGCCAGCTCAAATAGCCATCCCACTGGCTGGACGGTTGGATAGCCAGATGGCTTAACTAGTCAGCCACTCTGCAGGTCAGTCAGCTAGCCAACTGGCTTATCTAGCAGGCCACCTATCATACCCTCCTGCTAACCAGCCAGCTTAACTTGCCAGGCACCTAGATAGCCGGCTAGCTAATAAGCTGAAATAACTAGCTGACTTAACTATATAGCCATCCTGCTAGCCAGTTGGCTTAACTAGCTAGCCACCTAGTTAGACAATCGGCTAGGCAGCTCACTTAACTCGCTGAATTAACTAGCTAGCCAGCTGGCTAGCCAGCTGACTTAATTACCTAGCTACCTTCCTAGCAAGGTGGCTAACCAGCTGACTTAACTGCCTGACTTAACAAGCTATCCAGTTGACTAGGCAGCTGATGTAACTAACGAGCTACCTAGCTAGCCAGTTGACTTTCCAATTGAATTAACTAGCTGACTTAACCAGCTAACCTGCTGGCTAGCCGGCTGACTCAACTAGTTGACATATCTAGATAGCCAGATGGCTAGCCACCTGACTAAACTAGCTGACATCACTTGCTAGCCAGGTGGCTAACCAACTGACTAAAATAGCTAGCTACCTACATATCCCACTGACTTGCCAGCTGACTTAACTACCTAGCTAACTAGCTAAGCAGCTGACTAGCTAGCTGACATAGCTAGGTGACTTAACTAGGTGGCCAGCTGGCTAGCCTTCTTAATTAACAAGCTAGCAACACAGCAAGGCAGCTGGCTAGCCATCTGACTTAACTAGCTGATGTAACTAGCTAGCCAGCTGACTTAACTAGCTGATGTAACTAGCTAGCCAGCTGACTTAACTAACTGACTTAACTAACTAGCTACCCAGCTAGTCAGCTGACTTTACTAGCTGAAATAACTAGTTAGCTACATAGATTTCTATCTAGCTAGCTAGCCCACTTAACTGCCTGATTAAATAACTGGCTAGCTGACATAACTAGGTGACTTAACTGGCTTTTACCTAGCTAGCCAGTTCACTTTACTAGCTGAAATAACTAGCTATGCAGCTATCTAGCCTTCGAATTAACTAGCTTTTTAACAAGCTAGCGAGCTGGCTTGCCAACTAACGTAAACAGCTGATTTAAATAGCTAGCCATCTGGTTAGCCAGCTGACTTAACTAGTTGATTGATGAGCAGGGCAACTGACCAGCCCAGTGACTAATCTAGCTGATTTAAATAGATGTCCAGACGGCTAGGCAGCTGACTTAACAGTTTCTGTACCTCTCTAGCCATCTGGATAGGCAGCTGACATAACTAGGTAACATAATTAGCTAGCCAACTGGCTAGACAACAGACTTAAATAGGTGAAAATATAGCCAGCAAGCTTGCTAGTCAGCTGACTTAACTAGTTGTCTTAACTATCTGGCCTACTTCCTAGCAAGTTTAATTAACTAGCATGCTACATAGCTAGTGAGCTGGCTATCCAGCTTCATTAACTAGGTGACATACCTAGCTAGCCAGCTGTCTAGCCAGCTGACTTAACTAGCAAGTTACCTAGCTAGCCAGCTGCTTTCTCAGCTTACTTATCTAGGTGACTTAACTAGCTAGCCA
>NW_007248284.1:15714-17106 GCF_000164805.1 Carlito syrichta
TAGCTAGACAGCTTGATAGCCAGCTGACTTAACTAGTTGACATAACTAGAAAGGCTGATGACTGGCCAGCACATTTAACTAGCTACCTACCTACATAGCCCTCTGGCTTGATTTAACTACCTAACTACCTAGCTAACCTGCTGGCCAGAGAGCTGACTTAACTATGTGACTTAATTAGCTAGCCAGATTGTTTTCCAGCTGATTTAATTAGCTAGGTACCATGTTAGGTAGCTGGCTAGCCAGCAATAAACTAACTGATTTAACTAGCTAGATACCTACCTAACCAGCTGACTTAACTAGCTAGCTACCTAGCTAGCCAGCTGGCTGGCCAGCTGACTTAACTAGCTGATTTAACTAGCTAACCAGCTAGCTGGCCCACTGACTTAACTTGCTGACTTAACTAGCAAGCCAGCTGTCTGGCTGCTGAATTAACTAGCTGACTTAACCAACTAGCCAGCGGCTAGCCAGCTGACTTAACTATTTAGCTACCTAGCTAGCCAGCTGTGAAGCCAGCTGAATTAACTAGCTGACTTAAATAGCTAGCCAGCTGGCTAGCCAGATGAGTTAGCTAGCTTGCTACCTAGCTACCCATCTGGCAAGCCAGTTGACATAACTAGTTGACTTAATCAGCTAGCCAGCTGGCTAGCCAGCTGACTTAACTAGCTGAATTAACAAGTTAGCCACCTGACTAACCAGCTGACTTAAGTAGCTCTCTCCCTAGCTAGCCAGCTGACTTATCTAGCTGAGTTAATTAGCTTGCCAGCTGGCTAGCCAACTGACTTAAGCAGCTTGCTACCTAGCTAGACAGCTGGCAAGCCAGCTGACTTAACTAGCTGATGTAAAGAGCTGGCCTGCTTGCTAGTCAGCTGAATTAACTACCTTGTTATATGTCTAGCCAGCTAGCTAGCCAGCTGACTTACCTAGGTGACTTAACTAGCTAGCCAGTGGATTTGACAGCTAACTTAACTTTCTAGCTACCTATGTAGTCAGCTGTCTAAACTAGGTGACTTAACTAGCTAGCCTGCTGGCTAGGAGGCTGGCTTAACAGCTTAAGAACCTAGGCAGCCAGCTGGAGAGCCAGCTGACTTAACTAGCTAGCCACCTATGTATCCCACTGAATTGCCAGTTGACTTGACTACCTAGGTACCTAGCTAACCAGCTGGCTAGAGAGCTGACTTAACAAGGTTACTTAACTAGCTATGTAACAGGCTAGCCAGCTGACTCAACTAGGTAGCTACACAGCTAGGCAGCTGACTAGCCAACTGACTTAACTCAATGACTTAACTAGCTGAGTTAAACTAGCCAGCTGGCTTATCTAGCTGGCTTAACTAGCTAGCTATCTAACTAGCTATCTAGCTACCCAGTTGACTTAACTAGCTGACTTAACTAGCT
>NW_007248285.1:0-1005 GCF_000164805.1 Carlito syrichta
GTGGCCAGGAGCGGCCACTGCACTCCAGTCTGGGCGACTGAGTGAGACTTCAACTCAAAACAAAAACAAAAACAAAAACAAATTTTCACTGTCATTGAAATATTCTTGTTATTTCTATTAGGCTTGATGTCCATATGGGCATGTGTGTAGTACTGTTCTTGGATGTAGAGAGACAATCTGCTAGGCATTTTCACTCCTTCAAAGATAATTTAAGAGGAATCATTCACCCCTACAAGGCTATTTTCATATCTGAGTGTAACCCTTAGGAGTGAAGTCACAATGTCCACATATGATGGGTGTCAGCTGTGAATGAAACTGACATGTTCGGTTTATATGTTTAAAATTAAGTTAATCAACTAACTGGTTACATGAGCTGTTGAATTATCTAGACCTGAAAAATATCACCTAAAGTATTCTAATATTGGTAAACTGTCATTTTTTTCTGTTATATAATCAATTAAAGCTTTTTTAAAATTTCACTTTTTGTTGAAATAGTCTGATATAATATGCTGTGGGCTTTACTTAAATAATATATACCAGATGATTTCAAATGAACATTATTTATATTTCCATATTAAGAAAATCTACCTGATTTACAATAATTGGTTACTATCTTAAATAAATAATTTAAAAAATAAAAAGAGTCCGCAAGTGTTGTTTCTTGGTCAAGTGTAACCAGTCAACCACAAAGTCCTGGGAAAACTCTAAAGATGGTGCATAGCTAGGAACCAAGCCCAAATGTGTCCTTTAGAACAGGTTTAGGCAAAGATGCTCTAACTTCTGTCCATCAGTAAAATTTAATTTATTTTATTTACAGTGTGACTATTTTCCCTATATCTTCACATAATTCTGTGACAATTCTAAAGCCCTTTTTGTTGACAAAGAACTTCTTTGTGTTTCCAACCTATGAAATACCAACTTATTACAGAAATTATTATAAAAAATTTTTGTAATGCATTACTGACATCAAATACTGCATTTTTATGACTTTTCACAATCTTCTAC
>NW_007248285.1:1983-8024 GCF_000164805.1 Carlito syrichta
AAGATGTTGTCCATGTACTTACAGACACAGACACTAAACCCTACTTTTGGTATATTAAAGGTTCTTGCATTTTTAATTTTTACCTACAACATTAGACTCCATTACATGCAGACAGAAAAATATTTAAAATATGCATGCATCGTGCTCAAACATTCACCAACATGTTAAGGTTGCATACTCAAAATATCTTCCTGAGCTCCTCTTCATGATCATCAACCTGGATTTTTCTTGAAGAAACATTAGAGACAACGAAATTTCAATTCTTGTTGAAAGGATGTTACTCTTGATTGTTGACAACAAATGCAGCAGAATTTCAGTGTGTCAGTGCTTAGGTACATAAATAATAAATGCATAGAGCCATGAGTGTTGTTTTGAGACAATTATTTTTGGCTAGAAAGATCAGTAACAAGGATGGCATTAGTTCAGATTTGGGGTGGCAGTGACTGGGAACACATTCTCACATGAATAATTATTTGTAATGTCTTGGTGCACTTTGTGTAAGGCTGTTGTTTTGCAGGGTTTTTGCGATAGTTCTAGTTATCAGAGATATGTTTCTTGGAACACTCCTTAACACGTCCTAGTTTCATGTGTCAGAGTTTTAACACAAATGACTGTATTTTTATTCTGACAACTTGTACAAGATCTTCCTAAGACTTCTGGTGAAGGGGACTCTGTGATTGCACAGCACAGAGTCAATTCTACATCTGGAACATGTTTTGACCAAATAATCCCTAAAGTCTGCCCTAATCCCAGCCATGTGTTGATTGAAAAGCGATTCTCAGGCCCCCCAGGGCTACCTCAAGTTTCTGATCCTAGTGACTTTGGAAGAAGATATGACATATCTCTAGGTGGAAATTTTTTGTGTGCCTGTGAGAATATATCCTTACATTCCAATGGTTTCTTTTATATTCAGGGTTCACTTTGACAGGCAAAGAAGTCTAAAATTATACAGGATGCTTGGGAAATGGTCACAAAGGAAGGAAATTCAAACCCTGATAGAAAACCATCCCTTAACCTCCATCTATATCTGCCGCTGGGGTTGTCTCTGATCAGTGGATCCTGCAGTTTATTTCAGCTCTGTTTTCCTGCAGGGAAATTTGTGTTTGGGCTCACACTGACATTCCTTCATTGTGTTTCTCACTCAGTAGTACTTGGTCATGTACTCAATTCTCTGGTTTTTCATTTGCTAATATACGATGTTTTTGGCAATTTCTCTGGAGATGGTGAATTGGCTCTTCACGCAGTCTGCATATTCTGGGCTTCCCACACTACAACTAATACCCAAGACCCATTTTCACTAGAAATGGTGAATCGGGCCTTCATGCAGTCTGAATATTCTGTAATTTCCACACTCCAACTAATACCCAAGACCCATTCCAGTTCCTTTCCTGGGGACCGAGAGACCCATTTCATGTATAATTCACTGAAAGTGAATCCATAACCTACACAAGAGAGTCTCAAGGACACATCAGACTATACAGAGCCTCCCACAGACTCCCCAAGTTGCACTTCACACTGGACACCTATAAACACAGAGACATCTTGATCAAAGAATGCCAAACATAACCACTGTTTCTGTCACCAACATATTGTCAGCAACTTTATATCTCTAGTTCTTCATGATTCACCTTTTAAACTAGCAACAAAGAAAGTCCAGATGAGCCCCAATTCTATGGTGAGTTATCTTGGTTTACTTCTGATCCCCAAATGTAAACACCTAGAAATGCCAGGACTGGGTCATCTCTCCCAGAGCTGCAGGGTCAGGGCTATGTTGATTTTCATCAGAAGAGGGAGGGTCCTATTTTCATGTCTCCTGTTATAAGCAAACTCTGGAGTAAGACGTCTTAGAAAGGAAATCACCCATAACAGATGGGAGGGTTTTGAGGTAGTTTTCCGACAAGTGTGGTATTTGGAAAAAATGTGATTTATTGCTATGTATTTCCTTGAAAAAATATTAATAGTAATTATTTTATTTATTTATTACATTTATACACAAGGCATGTTATGTTGTTTTTAATGTTATCTACATTTTTCAGTCATAACACTAAACAAAGAGCATGGAGGAATTGTGTGATGTTTCCAGGAACACATCCTGATAATAGCCCAGACCAAAAACTATTTGTATCTAAAAATGTATTCTAAAATTTTTACCCATGATACAGATATAGTATATGAAATATGGGTTTCTATGGGCAATCCTTTGGAAAGACTCTGATTCATTTGAGAATTCAACATATGAACAAGTACACATTGAATACAAAATATAATCATTTATGAAATAGAAATTTGATTGGTAACAGTTTAGAGTGTCAGTGTGCCATACACCTCCCATTGGAAACTCGAAGGATACATGAGTTCTATATGAATTCTAACAAAATTTGCTTCAGATGTGTCATAATACTAAATATTTACTTGTGAAAGTATCGGTATGGTATGAATCTAGCCTCATTTTAAAATAGTTCTTTACACATTATTTTATGGCCTGGCTCTGTGGCTCAGCCTATTATCCTGCAACTTTGGGAGGCTGAGGTGAGTGGATTGCCAGAGCCTGCAGATTCGAGACCCGCCTGGGCAGCGAGACTTCATCTCTACAATAAATCAAAAAATCAGCCGGGCGTGGTAGCGCATGCCTGTAATTCTGGCCACTTGGAAGTCTGAGGCGGAAGGATCACCAGAGCCCAGCAGGTCGAGGCTGCAGTGGCCAGAAGTGGCCACTGCACTCCAGTCTGGGGGATGGAGTGAGACTCCCACTCAAAAAAAACCAAAAAAAACAAAAAAACACATTGCTTTATGGGTAGGACAATTGAACTATTTTCCCATTAACAGACATAAGGTGCATCTACAACTTTTTGATATGACAGTCTGTATATTAATTACTTTTTTCTTTTTTTGAGTTGGAGTATCACTCTGCTGGACAAACTGGAGTGCAGTGGCATGATCCCAGCCACTGCAGCCTCCACCTGCTGGGCTCCAACGATCCTTCCACCTCAATCTTCTAAGTAGCTGGAACTTCAGGGGCACACTACACGCCTGGTTTATTTTTTGACTTATTATAGAGATGAGTTCTCACCAAGTTGCCCAGGTGGGTAACTCGAACCCGCTGGCTCAGGCAATCCACTCACCTCAGCCTCCCAAAGCATGGGATTACAGGTTGAGTCACTGAGCCTGGCATATATATTAAATTTTATATGTAACTAGATATACAAATATCCTCAACATACATATATCATAACCATGACAGCTTATATATATACATATATAAACCTATATTAATATAACACACTATATTAATATTCCTAATATGTGTGTGCATGGGTTTACATTAGTCATTTTTTTCCATGTAGAATCGTTCCCACAAATGAAGTTCTTAGGTTAATGTAATGACATATTTGAAATGTTTAAGCATGGTATTAAACTAACCGTTCAACATATTTACCAGTTTTATTTATTAGAAATATACAACAATGTTGATTTCCTAATTTGCCAACACTATTTTTAATAAAATCATAATATAGATGGGAAAATATTGCATAAAAACAGTCAGAACTCATGAAAACTTATTGTCAGGAGTCTGACATTACATATGTGTTTCTCTATGTTTCTAATTAGACTTCTTTACCTACCTACACACACACACACACGCACACACACTCACACACAGACACACACACACACGTATATCTATACATATATATATTTTAACAAAAAGTTCAAGATATAGCTCTCATGCAATAACTTTAACATATTTAAAATATTGGTTTAAAATAAATTTTGATTATGATTTGCTTTTCTCTGATGATTAGTGAGACTGAGCACTTTTTCATGTGTCTGCTGGCTACCAGTACATCTTCTTTTGAGAAGTGTCTATTCATGTGTTTTACCCACTTTTTAATGGAGCTGTGTACTTTTTTTTTCCTTTTGGCATGTTTGAGCTGCTTATATATCCTAGATGTTAGGCCTTTGAAAGGCATATAGATGGCAAATATGTTTTCCCATTCTGTGGTCTGTCTCCCCACTCACTTGATGGTTTCTTTTTCTTTGCAGAAGCTCGTCAGTCTGATGAGGTCCCACATATATATCTTATCTATTATGGTATGGGCACTTAGGGTTTTAATCAGAAATTGTTTGCAAGTTCCAATTTCTATGAAGGTGTCTGCTGCATTTTTTAAGATTCTTATAGTTTGAGATTTTACCTTTTGGTTTTTAATCCATTTAGTGTTAATTTTTGTGTATTGAGATACCACCTACCCCCAGTAAAAATGATCATCTTTTTTTTTTTTGAGTTGGAGTCTCACTCTGTCGCCCAGACTGGAGTGCAGTGGCCGCTCCCGGCCACCGCAGCCTTGCCTGCTGGGCTCCGGCGATCTTTCCGCCTCAGCCTTCCGAGTAGCCGAAATTACAGGCATGCGCTACCACGCCCGGCTGATTTTTTGATTTATTGTAGAGATGAGGTCTCGCTGCCCAGGTGGGTCTCGAACCTGCGGGCTCAGGCAATCCACTCACCTCAGCCTCCCAAAGGCACAGGATTACAGGCTGAGCCACCGAGCCTGGCCATGATCATCATTTTTAAAACAAAGGAGAACTGATGCTAATGAGGAAGTGGAGAAAAAGGAAAGTTTCTACACTGCTGGTGAGAATTTAGACTAGTGCAACATCTTTGAAAGGCAGTGTGGTGATTCTGAAAAACTAGAAATTAACTTACACTATGACTCAGCAATCCTAATATTGGGAATATACTCAGAGGAACTCAATTCATTCTACCCAAAAGATACCTGCACAAGTATGTTTGTTGCAGCTCTATTCACAATAGCAAAAACATTCAACAAACCGTGCTGCTCATTGGAGCTGGACTGGATTAAAATAAGTGGTACATATACACAATGGAATGTTATGCAGTCATAAAGAAGGACAAACATATGACCTTCACAACATCTTGGATGGAGTTAGAATTAATCATACTCAGTGAATTATCACAGAAACAAAGAGCACAGTAACACATGTTCTCATTCATAAGTGGACCTTGTACAACTATCATAATATGATAAGGAAGAGATTGGCAGTAGTGGGAAACTGCCAGGGAAGGGATGGGCACATCTCGTTAACAAAGGTAACTGCAGAGTGAACATTTGCATCACTAACACTAAATTCTACCTCACATCTACAAAATAAAGAAAAATAAATAAATAAAAATAAAATAAACATTGGACTGGGCACTGTGGTTCAGACTATAATCCCAGAATTTTGGAGTATTGCTTGAGCCAAGGGGGTCGAGACCAACCTGGGCAACTTGATGAGACCTCGTCTCTACAATATATCACACACAGAAAAAAACTTGTCATACATGTGTCATGCATCTGAAGGTCAAGCTACTTGAAAGGCTGAGGTAGAATTATCGCCTAAGCCCAGTAGGTGGGGACTGTGGTGGCTCTGAGCATGCCACTGCACTCTGGCCTGGACAACAAGAGTGAAGCTCCAACTCAAAAATGAAATAAAAATAAATAAATAAAATAAATACTGACATATTTGTAGTCCTTTCCAACCATTGCTTTAATCAAATTAATGGGTACAAACATACAGTTAAACAGAATAAATAAGTTTCAATGTTCTTATTCTTTGTGCACATAATGATGAATATAGTTGACAACAATGAATTTTTATTTTAATATCGACAGAAGAGAGTATTTGACATATTCTCAGGACAAATAAATAATGAATACTCAACATACTAGAAACACTTAGTACCCTAATTTGATGATGATCATCCATTATAAGCACATATAACGTACCACATGCACTCATAAATATGCACAAATATTGTGGTTCAATACAAAAATAGAAAAGGTTGTTATGAGAGGCAATTGCGAAGAAATGAGAGATGCATAGAAGATGGAGACTAACCTGCATGCCTTCTGACTTGAGAGAGAACCAAGGAAGGAGACAGCCTGATTGATTTATCCTGAGGTTAGGGCAAACATTCGACCCTGTTTGTTCTAAGGATCCGTGATAGTTTGGCTTTATCTACAAAATAATTTAAACCTCGG
>NW_007248286.1:0-1177 GCF_000164805.1 Carlito syrichta
AAAGGATTCTGCTTAAACAGTGCAACTGTGTTTATCCATGAATTTATGGGTTACAGTTTCTTATTATTTTTATTTATCTACAATTTCATATTTTTCTGTTGACTTCACATTCTCTTTTCTCACATCAGATAATTATATTCATGAATCAGTTAATTATGGTTTTAATAATAGCCTATTGTCAGCTCAGATACCATGTACAGCTCTGTAAAATTCTGTTCCAATGAAGAGAATGGGTGACAAAATTTAAAAAAAAAGAAACAGGCCCTTTGCCAACAAAATTATGTAAGTACTTATATGGTTGTGTACAACTTATTTTTGTTATAACACATCTAGTTCTTGGTGAGTGGTTCTTTTATCTAGATGAGTAATTGGCCTACTTTCATCATAGGTCATTCAATGAGTATATACCATTTCTCTGTGTGAAAGATTTAGAATGTACTGGTAAGTGCTTCTTGTTACTGACTAATGTTACTACCACAAAACAGAGGGACCTTTGGCAAGATGACCATGGGACACGTGGGACTGCAAGAGTCTCCGCAAAAGTGAGTATCCATAAAGACTCTTGCCTTTCCCCCACCAGCCTCTGCTGCAGCTGCCACTGCCACCTCACCCGGGGTGGCCCTCAGCCCCTCTCCCCCATGGAGCTCTGGGCTCCCTTGCCAGCTACACTGCCCTGCTCCACGCTGCCACAATCACCCAACCTGGGGTGGCCCTCTGCTCCTGGCCCTGTGGAGCTCCAGTCTCACCCCACCTGGGGTGGCCCTAACCTCCTGGCCTCATGAAGCTCCAGGTTCCCTTGCTGGTTGCACCACCCTGCCCCTCCCTGCCTCTGTGACTGCTGCCACCACCCTGCCCAGGGTGAACCATTGACTGCCAGCACCATGGAGCTCTGGACTCCTTCACCAGCTGAACCCATGCTGACCTCCAGCACCTGGCTATCTCATACTCTGCCTCCCCTTGCTGGGCTTTCAGCCACAGAGGACCAGAGGTCAGCTGGAGCCCTGAGACCAAACAGAGACCTGCATTGCCCTGCCCAGCTCTGCCCAGTCTCCAACTTGGAACCTAAGATAATCACATCAAACTTGGAGAGGCAGAAGCCCCCATACTAGACAGACACTGATAGGTCATATCTGAGTGGCAGACTGACAGGCAGCAAGCTGATTGAGTCCAGATCTGA
>NW_007248286.1:2378-35775 GCF_000164805.1 Carlito syrichta
AAATTGACCAAGAGGATGGAAGAAGATATGGCATGTCCCCTAGTACAAATTAGTTTGTTAGAGTGTGCATCCTACAAAGTTAGCCTAGTTACACAACTATCACAATAGACTATATAGTACTGCACTATAGGAGGTTTAGAATAGTTTTCACACAAATAATATATAAAAAACAAACACAAAAATAAAACAAAATATTTTAAAAATCACTTACACAATTGGACATTCAAAGAAATTTGCACCTTTGAAAACTTGCAACTTAAAGGTTCCTATGTAGAAGATTTACTGTGTTCTATGCAAGTAGCACAAAAAGGGGTAGGGTTGCAGTATTATCTTAGGAAAAACATGCAGTAAGTAAAAAACTCAGAAGAAGCAAAAAATATACAATAATAAAACAGGTCAATTTACTGTGAATCTATAGCAGGTATAAATGTGCATGAAACTAATATCAGGTTTCCATATATATAATGCAAATATTAACCAAAAAATACACAGAAACACAATAAATGTAATAGAATACCCCACTTTCTCTAATGAATAGAAGTGCTGCATAAGAGATCAGTAAGGAAACAGAGAACTTGAACAATACTAGAGACCAATTAGAACTTACACTTATATAGAACTGTACAATGGAGAGCAGCAGAATACAAAATGTATTTCATTGCACATGGCACACACTCCAAGATAAACAATATATTAGGACACACAAAAAAAGAAGGAACTAACAATATGCTGTCTTTCAGAGATTTACGTTAAGGAGTCAAATAGGTCAAAAGAAGATTGAAAAAGATATCACATGTCCCCTACATATGAAAGAGTTTTGTTTTGAGGGTGCATCCCACAAAGGTAGCCTAGGTACCCAACTATCATAACAGTCTATATAGTACTGTACTGTAGTAGATTTATAATAGTTTTCATATTAATAGTACATTAAAAAGGCAAAAATAAATCAAAAAATTTCAAAACTCACTTAAACAATGAACATGCAAAACAGTTTGCATCTTTGAAAGCTTGCAGCTTAAAGGTTCATATATGGAAGATTTACTGTATTCTATGTGAATAGTACAAAAGGGGATAGGACTGTAGCATTATGTTAGGCAAACATACAGTAAGTAAAAAAACTCAGAAGAAGCTAAAAATTGTATATAAAAATAAAAAGGCCAGTTTACTGTGAATCTATAACAGGTATAAATGTGTATGTAGCTAATATCAGGGTTCCCAAATATATAAAGCAAATACCGACAGAATAAAGCAAAAAAATACACAGCAGCACAATAACTGTAAAAGAATACCCCACTTTGTATAATGAATAGAACTGTGATATGAGATCAATAAAGAAATAGAGAACTTGTACAATACTAGGGACCAATTAGATCTTAAACAATTATATAGAACTCTCCAATGGAGAGCATCTGAATACAAAATGTATTTCATTGCACATGGCACACACTCCATGATAGACAATGCATTAGGACAAAACAAGTCTTATCACATTCAAAAAGACTATTATGCAAAATATTTTTCTCACCAAAAGGAAATAAAATTGGAAATTAAAACAGGTAAAACAATAAATCCATAAATGGGAGTAACTTATGACTAAAAGGGGAAGACCATCTCAGCCCAAGGGTTTGATATTTTGGTGAGCCATAGTTGAGCCAATGTATTCTAGCCTGGAAGACAGAGGGCACCCCAGCTCAAAAGAAAAAAAGTTCCTAAGTTTTAATATAATTCAGATGTCAACTCTACCCAAAGTAATTCTAATAAAAACTCAAAAGTAATTTATGTAGAAAATATATTTTTTAATCATAAAATTTACATACATGTAAGGTCTCAAGAGAGCCTTAGCCAAACCTTAGCAATGAAAAGCAAATTCGAGGCATCACACTTCCTTATTTTAAAATATATTGCTAAGGATCCCTGGAGCCCAGCAGATCGAGACTGTGGTGGCCGGGAGCATGCCACTGTGCTCCAGTCAGGGTGACAGAGTGAGACTCCAAATCAAAAAAAAATTAATATATTGCAAAGCTAGATAATTTTTTTTAAAAAGGTTGTACGGACATACAGAAAAACAAACAGATAATGGAACTGAATAGAAAACTCCAAAATGGACCAGATTTGGTGACTCAGCCTGTAATCCCATCACTTTAGGAGGCTGAGGCAAGTGTATTGTCTGAGCCTGCGGGTTTGAGAACAGCTGGGAAACTTGGCGAGACCTCGTTCCTACAACAAATCAAAAATTAGCTCGGCTTGGTAGCATACCTGTAGTTCCAGCTACTTGAAAGACTGAGACTGAAGGATCACTGGAGCCCAGCAAGTTGAAACTGTGGTGATCATGATCTTGCCACTGCACTCCAAATAATAATTTTAAAAAGACTGCAAATTAAAAAAAAAGTGAGACTCCAAATTAAAAAAAAAAAGAAAATGCCAGGCACACAAATACTGTGTGATCTCACTTAGATGTTGAATGAAAAAATGTTGTGTCATACAGTTAGACGGAACAATGGTGGTCAAAAAGGTCTTCAGGTGAGAAAAATGAGAGATGTTCAAAGCAAACAAAATTTCAGTTATCAGTGAGTTTTAGGAATTTAATGTATAACATACTGACTATAGTTATAAGTAATGTCTTGTGTGCTTTAAAAAATTGTTAAAATACTAGATATTAACTGTTCTCACTACAAAAAAAAATGCATGGTGGCTCATGTCTCTAATCCCAGCACTTTGGGGTGCTGAGATGAGAAGACTGCTTGAGTTCAGGAATTCCAGACCAACCTGGGCAACATGGTGAGACTACATCTCTACAATATATTAAAAAAATAGCCAGATGTGGTGTTGCATACCTGTGGTGTCAGCTACTTGGAAGGCTCACATGGAAGGACAACCTGAGCCAAGCAGGTTGAGGCTGAGTGGCCAAGACCATGCCCCTGCATTCCAACCTGGGCAAGAGTGAGACTCATACACAAACAAAATTAAAATGATAACTTTGAATAGTAATAGATAGGTTCAATAACTTGATTGTATTCACCAATTCACAACGTACAAACATATTAAATCATTACATTGTACACATAAACTTTATGCCATTTTTATTCATGTAAGAAGAAAATGATGTCAAATGCACATACATAAACACAAGTAAATGCATCTGTATGTATATGTGTATTTATATAACCCATTCCTATGTTTCATATAAAACAGAATGTTAAGAAATACTAAGAAACAAGGTAACATGTGAGAGTCTATTATATGTTTACCAATATTCTATGAAATATGGGCATATGGAGTTTAAACTACCAATCATAGTTCACACAAAAAAATATAAAATTTAAATAAAAATAACATTAGGTTTCCCTTTTTAGGAAACTAGGTTATCTTCTGGTGAAATTATTGAGCATGATTTTTTATAGAATTGCATCTGAAACCTCCCCAGGATAGAAAATCATAAAACAAAAAATATATAACATCTGTTTGTGATGTTCCTGGAAATTCTAAAACAATAAAATTACCACTATTCAATATTTCAGCCACATTGCAAAAAGAGAGTTTAAAAAGAGATTAACATGGAGTTTCTGAAAAGGAAGAGGATGTTCCCATGTCCCCAAAGCAACAGAAGAGCAGCTAGATTATGCAATCGCTTATGAACCATTCAGAGGACTTTGATTTCCACAGTATTATTAAAAGGAGATCATCAAAAAGGTAGAGTTTTTGGAAAATTTTAGACTTTGGAACAATAGATGTGAAAGCAAGAGAAGGAAACTCCAACTTCTTAGAAACCATTTTCTGTATTTCTAACAAGCCCTCCAGTGATGCCAGTGTTTCTAGTTCAAGAATATTGTGTCAAACCTTCACGATGTGGCAGAGCCTGAGTTTATCTCAGCTTATGTGACAAGTAAGCAAAATTGAGAACCTTCATTATTCAAAGCAAGTTACATGCAAAGAGAATCAGAGAAAGGAGACCTTTGAGATCAAATGTAACAAGTTTTGCTAAATATTCCCAAGGTATTTGCCGGAGTCCAGCTCCAGCTGGGTTCAGGGTACCTGAAATGTGGAGATGGCATCAGCGATTGGGGGGAAGAAGAAAGAGAGAAAGAGAGAGAGAGAGAAAGAAAAAGACTAGACCCCTGTCTAGTGCAGGAGTCATTTATTGGGAATTACAATGGGTCTTTTATACACAGTCAGGTGTGTGAAGGGCGTTCCCCACACACCAGATGTTCTTTCAGGTATAATCCCATAACCTAATCGCTGAAACCTTAATCCATGACTGCCTTTAAACACTTTTCGTACTGCCTATAAACCCTTGCTGTACTAATACCAAGTTAAACAATTCTATAGAGACTTAAGTACTTACTTTACAAACTAAAGTGGCCCATCTCAGAATGTTTGGAATGTGGCCCAGTCCAAAGTTCACAGTGGGCTACCTGAAAATAACCCAGCCACATTCCTTCAACAAAATGGCTGTCTTCTAAAACTATATTCTACAATTTACACCTTATTCAACTTCAATAAATCCTAAGATCATGACCCAGAAGCCTGTGACCAATACTAAGGCTCTGATGTGACCCAAATTTGAATTGTAAGTTGTGTGAAAGCCAAAACTAAAGTTTGTGGAAGAATGGGAGCAATGACCTTCTAAAGTTAGCTTGTGTTCATCCCGGTCTCAGAGATTTTGTTTTGTGCTCACAGGAGCTTAATCTGGTTAGTGCTAAGTAGAAAGGGGGAGGAAATGGAGTCAATAGCTCCCGAACACATCCTAGTGGTCTCGGGGTCAACGGCCCTTCCTGATCCCTAATGCTTAGTGGGCCTCTGTGGCCGGCTCCCAAAAGGTATTTATATAGAAAAATAATTCACTCTATATTGGAAAAATCTGTCAGAAGGGACCTTAATCAAAAGAACAAAATTAATTTCAACTGTAATAAGACATATTGATATTGATGCCAAGGCACATGGATAACATCAGTGCTGTGATATCTTTGGCCAAAGATACAGACAATAATAATCTGAATCTAGTAATGAAGAAACATATATTTTATAGAGAATTTCAGTGACAGCTATTGTCCATGTTCTGTAATCCCTAATAGAGTATTTAAATTGTCTTTTTTAAAGCTTCCTATAGAGCAAGCATATTCTAATTATTCTTTCTTTCTTTTTTTTTTGAATTGGAGTCTCACTCTGTCACCCAGACTGGAGTACAGTGGCTGCTCCCAGCCACCACAGCCTCAACCTGCTGGGCTCCAGCAATCCTTCCACCTCAGCCTTCTGAGTAGCTGGAACTACAGGCGTGCACTACCACACCCAGCTAATTTTTTATTTTATTGTAGAGATGAAGTCTCACCAAGTTGCCCAGGTGGGTCTCTAACCCTCAGCCTCTGGCAATCCACTCACCTCAGCCTCCCAAAGTGCTGGGATTACAGGCTGAGCCTCCAAGCCCGGCTCTAATTATTCTTTCTTCAGGCCTTCCTGAGTTATGATGGGCAGTAACTACCACCCAGTTTAAATGTGCATTGGATTATTCTTGTCCTGCATGGAGCTGATGGAGAATCCAGAGAAACCTAAATAGTACATGCTCCCATCCTTCACTGGAATCAGAGGATCTACCCCATCTTCAATGGGAATTGTGGGTATCCAACCCTCTCCCTGTTCCACAGCACAAGGGAATATTTATAATACTGAAGGATATACATTCATGGTGAGAACTGTGCATGGCAACTGAGAAAACAGAGAAGCTGGGCTTAGTGGCTCAGCCTGTATTCCTGTGCCTTTGGGAGACTGAGGTGAGTGGATTGCCTGAGCCGGCGGGTTTGAGATACGCCTGGGCAACTTGGCAAGACCTCTTCTCTACAATAAATCAAAAATTAGCTGGGCATGGTAGTGTGCACCTGTAGTTCCAGCTACTTGGAAGACTGAGGCAGAAGGATCGCCGTGCCCAGCATGTCAAGGCTGCGGTGACTGGAAGTGGCCACTGCACTCCAGTCTGGGTGACAGAGTGAGACTCCAATTCAAAAAAAAAAAAGAGAGAAAACAGAGAAAAGTCTCTGGTATGTATGGAAGAAGTGTTTCTCAGAGCCCCTTGCTATCACAAGAAAAAGAGAAACTAATCAAAATAAGCTTATAAGGCAAAACCATCACAGGTACGATAATAAAGAATTCCAAGTTCTAAAAACATGACATTCCCAGAGGGAAACTGGACAATGTGTGAGTTTCTCCTTTCCTGTCCTCAAGTGCACTTCTTCCCACAAACATCAGTAATTTTTGTTACATCCAAGAGAATATATCCCGCTGACCTGCCTGACCAAACTAAAGCAGAGCAGGCCGGGTGGTCTCTTTTGAATTCGACCCTCTCAATGCATCAGAAAGACCTTGTGCTTGACTCTGACTCAACCTTAGAATCACATGGAGGCAATTAATTATCACAACATGGATGCTTCCATCCACATTAATAGACAGAGTTTGTGTGGAGGGCAAAGAAAAATGTGTTTCTTTACACTCGCCATGTGACCCTAATTAGAAGCCTGGAATGAGAACCACTTAACAAAGCATTTACCTTCCTTCCTTCCTTCCTTCCTTCCTTCCTCCCTCCCTCCCTCCCTCCCTCCTTCCTTCCTTCCTTTGCCTCAACCTACTGGGATCAGATATCCTTTCATGCCAGCCTTCCAAGTAGATGGAACTGCAGGAGTAAGCCACCACATATCAGCTAATTTTTTAAATTTATTGTAGAAATGAGGTCTCAACAAATTGCCAAGGATGGTGTGAATCTTTGGGCTCAGGAAATCCTCTCATCTCAGCCTCTCAAAGTGCTGGAATAATAGGTGTGAGCCACCAAGCCCTGCCACCTCTTAAACTTTAATTTGCACATAAGTTGTTTTGTATTTTGGGTCTCATTCGAAAAATACTGTGATTCTGAACGGGACTCTGGCTTAAGCCTATCATCTCAGCACATTGAGGGGGGAGAGTATTGCCTTATCCTAGGTATTTGATACCAACCTGGACAACTTGGCAAGTTGTCTCTAACCAATTCAAGAAATTAGCCAGGTATGGTAGCACATGCCTGTAGTTCAACCTACTTGGAAGGCTGAGGCAGAAGAAACACTTGATCCCAGCATGTAGAAGCTGTGGTGGCCACAATTAAGCCACTGCACTCTGACTTGGATAACTGATAAAAAGAAAAAAGAAAGTGTGATTTTCCAGGTTTTAAGGGGTCCTTGAATAGGCTTTTACAATCTCCTCTGAATTCTGATGTTGCTTCCCCTGAACCCGCATTCAGCAGCACTCAGCTAGAGAAAGCAGGCCCAACACCCAGGGTCCCCCACATTCAGCACACTCAGAACAACACAAATAGTTCTGATCCAAATAAAAAACACATATGAGCTCCATCCTGAAAGATCACATTCTCTGTGGCTCTTTAAAGTTTACTGAGGCTGAAGAGACTCAGTATCTTCATCTTGTTCCCAAGGTTGGGGACCACTCTCAGTGTGAGATGCAGCCCAGTGTGGCTCAATCCTAGATGGTAACTGAGGAAAAACTGAGCTGATGGGAATTCAATTCTGGAAGGTTCCTCCACACAGTCTACTGTACCCTTCTCATGTTATGACCAGTAAGCAAGTAGAAGTCATGTCAGCATTCCAAATTCCACATTAGGAGTACTTTTATTGTGCACAGTCAAGAACTGGCTCATGCCAGAAGACTTTTGACACTTGAGTAAAATTTTCAGGAAGTTTTTATCTCCAAGTGGGCTACATAGCAGGGGGGTGAGCAAGGGGGAGAGGGAAGAAGAAATTAAAAACAAAGGGGAAATCAGCCGGGCATGGTAGCGCATGCCTGTAATTCTGGCTACTCGGAAGGCTGAGGAGGAAGGATCGCCGGAGCCCAGCAGGCGAGGCTGCGATGGCCGGGAGCGGCCACTGCACTCCAGTCTGGGTGACAGAGTGAGACTCCAACTCAAAAAAAACAAAAACAAAAACAAAGGGGAACAAATTATAAGAATGTGATAGGGGAATTTTTCAAGGAATTTTTTTTTAACAATTTCTTGGTGTAGCATCTGGTTTTAACTAACAAAAAATACAATTACATGGAACTTGTGGCTAGGGAGTTTTGCAAATGGTCGGCAAGAATGGTCAGCATGATCGGCTCAGAGGCACAAAGCTAGGGATTTGTGGTCATGGGAACATTACAGCAATCAGACATATACAATGAGAGGTTATTCTTAGGTCAGGCTGGTGGCTAAGATGGAGGATTTAAACAAATGGAGTTACTTATGTCAAGCAAATTATTTGAACTATTTCATTAGCTATTTTATATCTATGAGCTATTTTATGATTATTTCATTCCCCCCTTTTAGTTGTACATGAGTCTATTCATTGACTCATCAGTCATAGGTGTGGAATTATAATAAGGTCTTGTATACATGATTTTTACAGAATTGATTCGTTGTTTAACAAAGTTGACAAACCAGTTTAATATACAAGGTCCTATAAGCAAACCAAGGAAAAGAAATATGAGCAGTCTGGCCAGACTTGTAATTAGGGTAGATAACCATGTATTCCAGTCAAACAGTGAATGGAACCAAGATTTTTTAGCATTTAGGTTTCTTTGTTGCTGTCAATGTTTCCTTGGACATTTTGGAGTGTGTTTTTTTTAATAACTTCTGATTTGTTTGTATAAGAATAACAAGCTTCTCTAAGAACAGCACAGAGTCCTCCTTGAGATAAGAAAAGCAAGTCTAGACCTCTGCAATTTTGGAGGACACCTTCTGCCAGGGAGTCTACCTGGTTATGTAGTCGGTCTATAATGGATCACATAAAACTTAGGTCAGAATTTATGTCATATGCTAGGTTATTTAAGCCCAATTTCCCTCGGACCAAGGCAGCAGTACTTAGAGTGGTTGCTCCAGCCGTGCTTAGCCTGAATAGGGCAGGTACTAAGAGGGAGACAACATGATTCTGATGATCTGTTGGAAGACCAGGGGTGTTGAATAAAAGGGCACCTTCAGGATCGCTGTAAGCATATACCTGAGGGAGTATATGAACAATGATACCTAACATAGGTTCATTATTTAACATTTTAGCAGTAATACAAGTAGTAAGTCCTGTGGGGCAAGTAAACCAGGCATTGGCAGGAGTTGCATAGGCCATAGATGTAGTTACAGTTACAATAAGAGATGGGACACAAATAGTAGAAAACAAGGATGCTGTTAGATTAAAATCTGAGGTTACAAGACAAGAAGCATTTCCAGTTACATTTCCTATGGTGACATGGACCCTTTTTGGAAAACAAGTATTTTTGTAAGTATTGCTGATAATAGAAGAACAGACCCTCAGACCTACATAGTAAACAGGTTTAGATTTTAAGCATAGCCAACAATCTGAAGTTAGTTGTGACCATGTAGTATTGAGTAAATGGTGCATATGGGTCAGTATAGGAAACAGACTGAGAGGTTATTGAGTTGGCAGACCAGTCTGAGAATGTGACCTTGAAGGCAACATTAGGGACTGTGTCCCTGGGTGAGTTTATGGAGTCAGCTTAGGTGGTTGCCATGATCGGGCAGCAGGAGGTTGATGGAAACTGAATATAGGATCTTCCAGATAAGCTAGTGGCCTTACTTTACTGAGTAAATTGTAGGTGAGTGTTTGCTGTTGGATTGTGAATATGGCTCTGGGGTCATAGCCAGTTATATAAGCCTGTATGCCCCAAATAGATGGCATTCCCCAAGAATAATGGAGGGGATTAAGGATTTTTATATATACCTGTGTTAGATCTGGGTCTGGACTGATACCTCACCAAAGGGTGATTTGGGAGGTATCATTGTGTACTTCATTGTAAGTTGCGATGGTGACACACTTCCAACATGGACAAAAGAAATGATCAGCTTGATTACAAGCTAGTTCAGTGGGTTTTCAGGATACAGGTAGAAGTCTATGCTAGTGGCATTAAAGGTGGGTATAGAGGCATTGACCATGCCTTCCCTCATGAGAAGGGCCAATAGGAGAACACAAGGGGATTCAACAGGGAGGTTGAGAAGATTACAGAGTGGGATTTTAAGAATGACTGGGTCAGTAGAACCCAGATCAGTTCAGGCTGGGTTGAAAGGGCCTGTTCAGTTTTGAGTAGTTAACACAGTTCTGTGCAAAGGATGTTAGGGAGATAGCACATAGGATGGTTCTAGCTTCCCCGGTTAAAAGAAAACAAGTTAAACTTATTGTAAACTGTGCATAGGAGATAAAACAGTGTTAACAGAAATTTTCCACAATATTCCCATGCTGCAGGTGCTAGAGTAAATAATTCTATGCTGAAACCCAGTGCAAGTGGGATAACAAAAACAAGAGCTAAAGTTTGAGTAAAATGCATTGAGAAAAATGGTAAAAATAACCACTGGAATAGTTAGAGTTGGAGTCTCATAGTTTAGCTGTGAGTTGGTTGGCTAGCCAGTGCAGAATGGTAGGCTTGGAGGGCAATTTTGAGAGGATTATTAGGACATTTGCTTACAGTCCAGATGTCTGACAGGGTTGGAGTGACGTCATCTTCTCTGGCTTCCTTAACTCAAGAGTGATGGATCCAGGTCAGGATTCCACCAACTTTGAATGATGTTGAGGTGGTGAGGATGACTTTGTATGGTCTGTTCCAGGAGGTGGTTAGTCCTTCCTTTTGGAATTTCTTGACATAGACCAAGTTCCCAGGCTAGAACGGATGACACAATGTGGAGGATAGAGTTGGCAGAGCACATGGACATTGGTGTCGACAATGTACTCTACCTTTTGTAAAACTGGAGATACTTTAACAGAGATTGATTAGTGAACTCTTCAAGATTGGGATCCTGCAATTGGGGTAACAGAGAAGGTGGTCCCCCAAACATGATTTTGGGGTAAACCCAGCCCTGTATGTAGTACATCTAGCCCAGAGGAGGGCCAGAGGCAACAGATTTATTTATTTATTTCACTGGTTTCTACTATTAATTTGATTAAAATAGATTTTAAAGTTCAGTTTATGCGTTCTACCTCTCCAGGGCTTTGTGGTCAGTAAGCACAATGCAATTTCCAGTTAATGTTTAAGGCCATACTAACGAGCTCCACTATGGACGTGGTAAAGGCAGAATCATTGTCAGAGCCAATAGAGAGGGGGAACAAATACCTAGGAATTATTTAATTTAACAAGTATTTTGCAATCATAAGTGTGGTCTCATTTCTTGTGGCAAAGTCTTCTACCCATCCAGAAAAAGTATCCACTAACACCAGTAAATAGTTGTATCCTTCCTGGGGAGGTTTTATTTTGGTGAAGTCTATTTTCCATTTTTCACCAGGGCTTAATCCTCATGCCCTGATTCCTGGAGGAGGCTTTGGTACTTCTTTGGGTTTAATGCAGGCACAAGCAGGGCACATTATGGTTGTTGATTCAGTTAGGCTTTTAAAATCATCAATGATATAAAATGATTTAGCAGTTCAACCATCCTCCCAGATGGTTGATGGACTGAAGCTGTTTTATTAATGTACCTGCAAGGGCCACAGATAAAACAATTCTAGAGTCCTTAACCCACCAGCCATTAGACTTTATGTGAGCTCCTTCCAGGTCTGCTGCCTCTTCTTCTCTGTGGGTATAGTTGGGCTGTTGTGGGAGAGAAGAAACTGGAAAAGTTTTAGTTGGCAAAATAATTAGGAGTTTGATTGGGAGTTCTGCTGCTTCTCGAGCCACCTAGTCCACCAGGCGGTTCCCAGTTGCTTTTGAGTGTCAGCCTTTTGGTGACCCCTAATGTATGACAGCTACCTCTTTAGGAAGGCTTATAATCTCCAGGAGGGCTGAGATTTCTTCCTTGTTTTTTAATGTCTTACCCACTGTGGTAAGAAGACCACATTCCTGGTAGGTTTTGGTATGCACATGGAGTGTAGAAGAGGCATACCTGCTGTCAGTGAAGATATTTATTTGCTTTTCTGTTCCTCAGAGCAGGGACTGAGTTAAAGAGATTAACTCAGCTTTTTGAGCAGAGGTACCCTGAGGCAATGCCTGTGACCAGATTACATCAAGAGCTGTGGTTACTGCTGCACCACCTTGCAGACTCCCTTTATTAACAGGCTGCTACCATCCATGAAGAGGTCAGCATTCGCCTGGCTTAAGGGAGTGTTCTGCAGTTCAGATCAGCTGGCCTGAGAGATGTCTTACACGTCTTCATAGTCATGCACTGACATTTCCAGATTGTCATCAGGCAAGAGAGTTGTCGGGTTGGGGCACTGAGTAGGAGAGAAAGTTAGTCTGGGTTGGTCAAGTAGGAGGCTTTGATACTGGGTGATGTGAGCCTTTGACATCCAGTGGTCAGAGGTTTCCCAAAGCACAATTTCAACAGCATGAGGGACAGTCAAATTCAGGTTCTGGCCAAAAGTCAACGTGTCTGCTTCTTTATTAGTATGGCCATGGCTGCAATGGCTTGAAGACAAGAGGGCCAGTCAGCAGCTACTGGGTTCAGTCTTTTTCACGAGTAAACTATGGTCTCCTCCATGGCCCTAGGGTCTGTGTGATGACTCCTATGGCAATTTCTTGTTCATGAATGAACAAGTGGAAAGACTTGGTAACATCTGGAAGAACTAGGGCCAGGGTTTGGGTCAGAGTCGTTTTTAACTGCTGGAATGCTTGTTCCTCAGCAGCAGTCCAATTTAGAGGCTGATCTCCTGCTGTGGCAGAGTACAGGGGTTTGGCAATTTCAGCAAATCCTGGGATCCAAAACCAACAATATCCTGAAACTCCCAGGATTTCCCATACCTGTTTCTTGGTGGTTGGTGTGGGAATTTGAAGAATGGCCTTTTTTCGGGATGAGGTTAGAACTCGTTAACCTTTCTTTCAGTTGGTACTCCATATAGGAGACTTCGGTGGAGCAGATCTGTGCCTTTTGATGGACTCTCAATAGCTCAGGTCTTGGAGGAGCTGTAATAGAGCCTTAGTACCTTGTAAACAGGTTTCTAAGTCTGTAACTGCAAGAAAGAGATCATCAACATACTGTAGTAGAGTACATTCAGGGTGTTGGGCACAAAACTCTCACAAATTCTGTTGCAGGGCTTCTCCAAAAGAGTTGGGAAGTTCTTCAAGCCTTGTGGTAGCCAGGTTAACTGACTGGTGTTCCCTGAATCTCAATCTGTCCATTCAAAAGCAAAGATGAGTTGGATGACAGGGGATAGGGGAATAGCAATAAAAGCATCCTTTAAATCCAGTACAGCATATACCTGATGTTGAGGAGGAAGCAGACTGAGCAAAGAATATGGGTTAAGAACAGTTGGATGGATAGTTTCTACTGGCTTATTGACTTCCCTTAAGTCCTGAACTTGCTGATAATCAGAAATTCCTGGTTTCTGAATGGGCAGGAATGGAGTGTTCCAGACTGACTTGCAGAGTGTCAGAATATTGGCAGCTAAGAGTCTTTTTATGTGAGGAGCAATTCCTTTCCAGACCTATAAACTCATAGGGCACTGGCGAATGTGAACAGGAGTAGCTGATGTTATTAGACTCACCATCACTGGAGGATGATGTTTTGCCCATCCTGATGGTTTGGTTTCTGCCCAGACCAAAGGAAATTCCTGTTGCAACTGTAAAAGTAAACTTGACTAAATATTTTCAGTAGGGGACTTAGAAGAGGCTAGAAGATATTCTTCAGAGAGCAGAACAGTTAAGAACATTTGATAGGCAATAGGAGTTAACATCCCAGTTTTGCCAGGTGAAAAAAAAATAGTGGATCTTAGTTTTTGAAGTAAGTCTCAACCCATCAGAAGAAATGGGCAATCTGGAGCTATTAGAAGTGAATGGGTGACTCGCTTTTGTTCCAAATCAACAGTTCTGCTGGAAGTGAACTTGTAATTAGTAACTACTCCTGTTGCCCCTTGTACTAAAATTTGTTTCTTAGACATAGGTCCCAATGGTGACTTTAGGACCAAATGTTCTTCCCCAGTATCCACTAAGAGTTGAACTGGATGGCCCCCTTGACAGAACTGGTTACCATGGGCTCTTGGAGCCTAAGGGAAAAGAGCCCTGGTCCCTTCAGTCTGAATTATTTTCAGTGTCTCCAGCTGAAGGCAGAACCATAACTGGCTTAGGATCCTCTTGTAGTGGGCAATGGGAACAATCTTTGACCCAATGCTCTACTTCCTTGCAATAAGTATATTGGTTATTTGCGAACCAGATGCACCCTGGTTTCTGACCCTTTTGGCCCTTCTGGTTATCAAACTTTTGATGAGGAGGCTTGGAATCAGTTCCCAGGACCCAGAAGGCTGTTACCAGGATTTTGGCTTGTCTTCTTGCAGCTCTGTCAGCTGTCTGTACTGCCTGCTTCTGTTTCTCAGCATGTCAGTTATCATAAACCATCTGAGCTACTTCCAGCAGCTGAGAACTCTTCATTTCTGAAAACCCTTCCAGCTTTTACAATTTTTTCTGAATGTCCTGAGCTGCCTGTGCCTCAAAAGCTAAATTAATCGCTCAAGCATTCTCAGGAGTCAAGAGATCAAAGGGGTTTAAGTTTGAAACGTGTCTTGGAGGCACTTGAGAAATGCCCCTGGAGATTCTTCGAGTCCTTAGAGAACCTAGGTAATCTTAGAAAAATTGAGAGATTTTTGGGCTGCCCCTTTCAAACCTCCTAATAGAGCCCAGTGATAGGTTTCTAATGCCCTGGACCCCACTGAGGTGTTGGGTCCCAATCTGGGTGAGAAGGGGGTTTCTTGATTTTCATCCAGGCTGCCCCAGTAGAATGCAGGATCGACTTCCTGGTTTCAGCTCTGATGCATTCTTGCTCTTCAGCAGTAAACAAGGTGACAAGAAGCTGCTGACAATCGTCCCACATTGGGTAATTGGTATGCAAAACTAATTCCATTAAAGAAATCAGAGCTTGTGGCTTAGTAGATAACATGGGGTTCTGATACTTCCATTTATACAGATCAGAGGATGAAAAAGGAGTGTACACTATAAACAATTGCCCTATCTGATCTGCTCCCGATGCAGAAGGAACTTCCTTGGGGGGAAGAATTGGGGCCAGATCTGTCCAGGACCTCAGTCTAGCAGCCAAAGTTGGAGAAGACAAAAATGGATTAGAACTGGAGGCAGCCTTGGCCACAGCTGAGGCCAGGGATGTCTATGAGCAATCAGGAGCTGTAGAAGTAACAGTGGGTCAGGAAGCCTGAGATTATATGGCAGAGGGTTAGAATTAACTGGATCCTCAAGAGGATACTCAGTAGAACAGTGTAAAACATAATATAACCCATTAGAAGCAGGAAGAGATGCTGGACAGAGTGGAAACATTACATCATGGACAGGTTGTTTAGGTGGAGTGAAGTTAGCATGAACATTTTTATGTCCCAGCCAATCACAAGATGAAGTGACCAGGACTCGACTATGGGTTTCAAGAGAACATGCCTTTAGCCAAGGAGGTGGGTTCTGGACCAAGTTTAGCCATTGATCAATATAGGGGAACTGATCTGGATGGCTAGGATTCCCTGTAACAATTTTTCATACTACTTCAGTAACCTTAACATCCAGAAACCCTGTAGAAGACCATTTGACATCTAAGGCAGGCCAGTCTATCTGACAGAGGGTTCAGAGTCTGCCTTTAGAAATGCAGACAACGGCCGGGCTCGGTGGCTCAGCCTGTAATCCCGCGCTTAGGGAGGCCAAGGTGAGTGGATTGCCTGAGCCCGTGGGTTCGAGACCCACCTGGGCAACTTGGCGAGACCTTATCTCTACAATAAATCAAAAAAATTAGCCGAGTGTGGTAGTGCGTGCCTGTAGTTCCAGCTACTTGGAAGGTTAAGGCGGAAGGATCACCGGAGCCCAGCAGGTCGAGGCTGCGGTGGCCAGGAGTGTCCATTGCACTCCAGACTGGGCAACTGAGTGAGACGCCAACTCAAAAAAAAAAAAAGAAAGAAACGCAGACACCATAGTCCTCAGCAAATGCAGCAGAAAAATTCTTTAACATACAGTCCAAAGGACTAACTAATTTCGAACTCTGGAAACCCATGACACACAATCAACAAAATGGCACAAAAACAAACAGACAGACAAAGTGTACAGCAGACAAAACATCAAGACAAAAACAGAAGTTATGGATCCCTGGAACACCTCAGGGCAGAAAACAAGGACTCTATTCATCCAACGTCTTGGCTTAGTGAATAGCATCCAAAGGGTGAACGTGTCAGACCATAACTTCCTTACCAGAAAGGAAAACAGAAAACTGTGGTAACAGGCCAGCAAGCAGAAAACCAAAAGTAATCTGATCTCCTAGGAGACTGCAGACGGACTCAGGTTCTTTTGAGGCAACAGCTGCCAGCTGTCATTCCAGCCCCCTCAAAGCTGGACAAGAGGTTTTAGGGTCTGAGAGACTCAGAAGGCACCTCCCCTGCAACCTCTCCTTCTGACTGGGGAGGATCAGAGCAAGGCAGCTTCATGTACTGGTGGATTTCTCACTGGGGCCTCCAAATGTTATGACTGGTAAGCAAGAAAAAGTCTTGCCAGCACAACAAATTCCAGATTAAGAGTCCTCTACTGCACTTGATCAAGAGTTGGCTCATACCAGAAGATTCTTCATGCTTGAGTAAAATTTGCAGGAAGCTTTTATAGGTAAAATCTGCAAGTGGGCTACATAGCAGAGGGGTGGGCAAGGGAGAGAGGGAAGGAGGAACTAAAAACAAAGGGGAAGAAAATATAAGAACAACTTATAAGGATGTGGTCGGGGAATTTTTCAAGGAATAATTTTTTAACAATTTCTTGGGGCAGCATCTGATTTTAACTAACAAAGCAAACAATTACATGTAACTTGTGACTAGGAAGTTTAGCAAATGGTCAGCAAGAATGATCCATGTGGTCAGCTCAGAGGCACAAAGCTGGGGGTTTGTGGTCATGGGAACATGATGGCAATCACACATATACATTGAGAGGTTAATCTTAAGTCAGGCAGGTGGCTAAGATGGAGGATTTAGACAAAATGGAGTTACTTATGTGAAGCAAGTTATTTTAACTATTTCATTAACTATTTTATCCCTATGAATTGTTTTAGGATTATTTCACTCACAGCATGGAAATTCTTCATCTTTCAGGGTTTCAATTCTCACCAGGGACCAAACACTCACTTGGAGTAGTTTCAGGCTCTGACCTGTGATGTCTTTTTTTCTGACACCCACTGTGGAGTCTGATGCACACCAAACAATAGGTTCTCCAACAATTCAATTCTGTCACCAATAGAATTAGCAATGGCTCAACATGTTCAGGGTTCAGTCCCACAATGCTACCCCCACTGCAGATACCAGGTGCAAAACCCAGGGTATTCTATACTTCTGAGCAACTGCCTATAAATCACGGGCTCCCATAAGTCCTCCTCGAGTCCAATATTTGATGGAATTCTCACAAAACTCAGAAAACATTTTCCTTTGTTTACCAGCTTATTGAAAGAGATGTGTAAGGCAAGGGGATGTGGCAGGGAGATGGAGTGGGGAGAAAATTCTAGTCAATAGCTGTGATTGAAGACACCTCATCCCTTTGAAGTGTTTGATGTGTTTGCAGTGTTCAAAATGTTTGAGGTTTAATATTAGTAATTTTAGTTTTAAAATTGTTAAAATTTCATTTTGTTATAGAACTCCATTTCGTTTGCTTAAACCCTTGTGTGGCTGATGCAACATTTTTAGAGTTTGTGTGTAATTAACCCCCACATCCCTCTACCCTTCCAGTGCTCTCCTGAGTTGTACCTCTGTCTACTTTTGCCTAACTCCAAACCAGATGTTCTATCTCTGTAATTCCTCAGTGTGCCTATTTAAAAAAACCCTGAAAATTTCACTTGAGGTCAAGAGATTTTGATGGTACAATTCCCCTTTCAATGGTCAAATTATTAAGGACTCATAATTTGACCTATTGCTGTGTGAATAATCTATTTTCTCACAACTCAGTTATAACATTTGGCAGTTCCAGCAATATTCATCTGCAGAAATTCACCAAGCTCAATAGACAGCCTAACTCCAGCTTTCCCTGGCTTCATAGGTAAGTTATAGGGTAGACACCCCCTGAGATGTTCCAGGGCCCCATAACCTCTCATCAGGCTTGGAAGGGGCAGGAACAACCACTAACTCCTCTTGCCTCAAAAAGAACCTGAGTCCATACACATTCTCCCTAGAGGTAACAATCTGTACTCTGTATTGCTTACAGTAAGCACCTGTATTTATATAAGGGAAACATAGGCTGATGAGGCTTTTGGGTTTTTTTGAGAACCCAAGTCATTGGTAGAAATAATTCATAACTCTGTATTTGTATCTGTACTTAATTTCAGAACACTGCAACTGGGTTTTGAAGCTCTGATCCAGGATCTGATTTTTGCTAAGCTTTCTGTCTTTTCCTTTCTTTCAGAATCTAGGAAAGGTTTAGATTGTAATTAAATGTCATTTGCCATTGAAAGTTTTGTTTCTATGCAAATTGATAACAGCTATTTGTAACTGCTAACAGTTAACTGTCAGGGGTATAAAGGAAGCTTTCTCATCTGGGCTCTATGGGCCACTCTGAGAACTGCTGAACTGACTCATCAGTGCTTTTGTTTGCATGTGAATTTACTAAAAAGCCATCTGTTGTGTTAATCTTATGTTGGTGTATTTCTGTTTTGCTTAGATAATTGTTCCTTGTCTCATTTACTGCCTTTTTAATCTAAAGTCTACTTTGGTATTATAATCTCATTCTCTGTTTTCTTATTAATTAGAAAGTGTTCCCTTATGTCATTTTGTGTTTTCCTAAATGTTACTGTCTCCCTTTTTTGTATAATATTTAGGCAACAAAAGTCCCCAGGGAAATAGGGAACTCCACTCTTATGAACCCAGACTCTGGTCTGGGTAGAAAATAAGAAGCACTTTTCCCTTCAGCCTGTGCAAACAGACTCCCTTAGGTGATTGAGGGATTTGTGAAGGTGTTGGGCATCAACTCCCATAAGGTGTAAGGACCTCAAAGGGACCTCTCCACTCTACTCATAAAGGACGATGTGGACTACAGAAGTCTCCAGGCTTGATCATATCCTCAATGGACTTAAATCCATGCCAGATCTGGAAACAGTGATCAGAGGGTTGGAAAAGGTCCTAGGGACAGACTGCCTGGAAACTGAAAGGGTCTCTCAGTGTTCCTGAGGACTGCCCCATCAAGGGGGCTCACATAAGGACTGGTCACCCAGCATCCTGGGACCCCTTGAGTGCTCTCAGCACCCAGAGGAAAAACCGAGTTGTGTAAGAGGCAAAGAAATGACTGACAGTGTCATGGTCAATAGGAGCTTCCTCCACAAGCAGCATATTTTGACCCAGAACCACTAGTGCTGTCCAAAGTTAAAAATTTCTTGGCAGTTCTACCCCATGTCTACACTATCCTCTCATATAAACCTGTTCTGGCTGGTTTCCTTCATATTGTTGCTTACAATGTCAAAATTCTTGACTTTTGTTGTCAAGAATATATACAAATTTCCTAAAGTATATGTTAAATTCTTTTGTTAACTTGACGTAAATTAATGCTTTGAGTTATTTTTCCTTTCCGCCTTTTAAAAAAAGTATTTCTCTAGCTCGTTCTTTTAATTTATCATGGGGTCACAATTTCCCAAGCCCCTAGTCCCCTGGAATACATGATTAAAAAAAAAAAAAACTTTTCTGTTGAATTTGTTGAAAAGTAAAGTGTCCACCTTTCAAAAGGCAGACTCTGGACCCTCTGTAAAATTGACTGCCCTGCATTTAATGTTGGATGGTCCTCTACAGGGTCACTGGATGTAGCTGTAACTCAATCTGTTGGAAGGTCATTACAGGGACTCCTGGTCATCCTGACCCGTTTCCTTATATTGACTAATGGTTAAATTTGGTCCAAAATCCACCCCTATGGTTAAAGACATCTTCCCTTGGAGCTCCCAGGCATGTCCTTGTTTCTAAACCTCTGAATTGTAACCCTATGCCATCTAGTATTTCCCCTTTTCCATTTTCCTCAACCCCTGTCTTGGCTGGGCTGTACGCTTTTTTAACCCCTTCTACTGAGGATACTCTTGAGGACCCGGTTACTTCTAACTCTAAGCCTCCACAGTATAATCCTTAGACTTCCTCACCTACTGTCACCTCTTCCACCTCCCCTTTGCCTTCTCCACCACTGGCTACCTGTCTTCAATCTTGGACCAACCCAGCCCCTCTCCTTCTGCCCAGGAAGTCTCTCCTCCTCAAGGGCAGATCAGACACTTTTGTTATATTTCCCTTTTCTACTTCTGACTTATACAATTGGATATACCAAAATGTGGCATTTTCCAATAAGCCACAGTTTCTAATTTCTCTGATGAAATCAGTCATGCACACTCATTGTCCACCTGGGAAAATTGCCAACAACTCCTCTTAAACCTATTTACCTCTGAAAAGTAAGAACATATTACAACAGAGGGCAGAAAGTCTATTCTAGCTTCAGCTGCAGGTATGCAGGAAGAAAAGTCAAGAAATGTCAAATAAGATTTTTCTCTCTTCATGCTCAGATTGGAACCCTAATACTTTTGTGAGATCCCAGGCATTAAATACCAATCACCAGACTCTATTAGCTGAGTTGAGGGAAGTGGCCCCCAAACCTATCAATCTTTCTAAAACTTTCAAAATCCCCCAGTGTCCCAAGGAATCTCCGGGGGTATTTATTGAGCACCTTCAGGAGGCCTTTTGTACCTATAACCCATTCGTTCCCTCTGCCCAAGAATGCTCGAGCTATCAATTTGGCAGTTGTAACATGGGCAGCTCTAGACATCTGGAAAAAGATACAAAAGCTTAAGAACTTTGAAGAAATAAATATTTCCCAGCTACTTGAAATAACCCGGAAAGTTTTTAACAACCAAGATGCTGAAAAATGAAACTGGCAATACAAAGGGCAGATAAATCAGCCAGACATCAGGCAAAAATATTGGTACTTGCCCTCCAAGCCTCCCAACCTGACTTAAGGCCACCACAACAAAGGAGGGGGAATACTGGGAGGGGACAAAAGGGAACTGGATGTACCCCTGGCTAAAAATCATTGTACATACTGCAAACAATTTGGACATTGAATAAAAGATTGTCCCCAAATAATGAAACCAAAAAACCCTAAGCCAGTTCTGGTTTTGCCTGCTGCTGGAAAGCTGAAAATGACTCTGACCGAAGGGGCCAGGACTCTTTTTCTTTAGGCTCCCAAGAGCCCATAGTAACTATAGTTATCGGGGGACATCAACAACTTTTAGTGAACACTGGAGCAGAACTTTCAGTCATAAAATCTCCATTAGGACACAAATCCAACAAACAAATTTTTGTTCAAGGGGCAACAGGTGCAATTATGAATTGTAAGTTCGCTTCCAATCAGACTGTTGACTTAGGACAACAATGAGTCACTCACTCATTCCTCATAGCCCCTGACTGCCCATACTCCCTCATGGGCAGGAATTTGCTTTGAAAATTAAGAGCAGCTATTGTGTTTTTGCCTGAAAAAAAACTGAAATAATTATTCTTACTCCTTACCAAATACTTTTAACTGTCCCACTTTTTGAAGAATACCTTCTAACTTATTCCAATTCCCCCACTGAAAATGTCTCATCAAAACTACTTGTACAGTTACAGCAGGAGTTTCCTTCAGTCTGGGTGGAGACGAACCTGCCAGAATTGGCAAAGCATCACCCTCTAGCATCACCCTGCAGTAAGTTGGTGGGCATCAGCCACTCCTGTTCACGTTCGTCAGTACCATGTAAGTTTACAGGCCTGGACAGGAGTTGCTCCCCACATTAAAAGGCTCTTGGCTGCCAACATTTTAACACCTTGTAAATCTGTTTGAAACACATTGTTCTTGCCAGTCAAAAAGCCAGGACCATCAGAATACAGACCTGTTGAGGACTTAAGAGAAGAAGTTAATAAGTGGATAACAACAATTCATCCTACCATTACCAACCCATGCACCTTACTCAATCTGCTTCCTTCTCAACATCAGGTATATACTGTGTTGGATTTAAAGAATGCTTTCTTTTCTATTCCCTTGTCCCCTGTCGGTAAACCCATCGTTGCCTTTGAATGGACAGATCTGGATTCAGGGGACACCATCCAGCTGACTTGGACCAGGCTGCCACAAGGTTTCAAAAACTCCCTGATGTTGCTCGGGGAAGCCTTGCAATGGGACCTGTTTGGTTTTCATGTTGCTCATCCTGAATGAACTTTACTGCAGTATGTAGATAACATTTTTCTTACAGCAGCAGGCCTGGGCACTTGCCAAAATGACACCACGGTTTTATTACAGCTTCTCCAGGGCCTGGGCTAACATGTGTCAGTGAAAAAAGCACAAATCTGCTTGCTGAAGTATCCTATTTTGTATACCAGTGAAAAGACAGTGAGCCATGTCCACTGCAGAAGGAGACCATCCTTCAGATCCTCACCCCAACTTCAAAGCAACAAGAATGAGAATTTCTGGGGGGGGTGGAATACTGTCGATTATGGATTATGGGATTTACCAAGCCTCTGTATAGTGCTACTGCAGGAAATCAGCTCATGTTATAGATGGCTACCTAGGAGAAACCTTTCCAGCAGGTAAAATCAGCTCTCACACAAGCCCTGGCCTTGGCTATCCCAGATGTTACCAAGTCCTCCAATCTGTCCATTCATGAGCAATGAGGAATTGCCAAGGGGATCCTTACTCAGACTCTAGAGCCCTGGAAAAGACTGGTGGCCTACTTGTCAAAAAGACTGGACCCAGTGGCTTCTCCCTGGCCCTCTTTCCTATGGCTATTGCTGCCATGGCTATGCTAGTCAAAGAAGCAGAAAAACTAACTCTTGGTCAAAACATGGTCTGAACAGCTCCCCATGCTGTCATGACTCTGCTCTGAGGAGTCTCTGGGAACTGGATGTCAAACACTCATTTCACTCAATATCAGAGTCACCTACTTAACCAGCCCAGACTAACCTTCTCTCCTACTCAGAGCCTCAACCTAGCAACCTTACTGCCTGATAACAATCCAGAAGCACCAGTTCATAACTGCAAAGAAGTATTGGACATCTGTCAAGTCAGTTGTCCCGATCTTTAGGACACACCCTTAAGCCAGGTTGATGCGGATCTGTTCATGGATGGCAACAGTCTGATAATAGATGGAGTCTGTAAGGCTGGTACAGCAATAACCATGGCTCACAATATAATCTACTCACAATTCGTGTAGCACATCTGTACAAAATCTGAACTAATTGCCTCAACCCAGGTTCTTTGCTGGGGAACAGGATAATGGGTAAACATCTTCACTGACAGCTGGTATGCCTTTGCTACCCTTCATGTCCATATATTAATTTACAAGGAGTGAGGACTCCTCACTGCAGAGGGTAAAACTATAAAAAACAAAGAAGAAATCCTAGTCCTCCTAGAGGCTATATGGCTTCCCAAAGAGGTAGCCATCACTCAGTGCAGGGGACACCAAAAATCAGACACTCCAGAAGCAATTGAAAATTGCCTGGCAGACCAAGGAGGTGGAGAGACAGCAAAGCTTCCAGTTGAGCCCCTAATTGTCCTGCTAACTTAAACCTTTCCAGTTCCCTCTCTTCCACAACAGCCCACCTATACCCAAGAAAAAGAAAAACAAACAGACCTCTTAGGAGCTCACAAGAAACCCACAAGATGGTGGCTTAAAAATTCTAAGGTCATCATACCTACAACCCTAGGGCATACCTTAATAAAGCAACTACATTCTATCACCCACCTGGGAGTTACAAAAATAATTGAATTGCTAAATCATCATTATCATATCAATGACTTAAAAGGCCTGGCTGCCACTGAAATGTGCCTTGCCTGTGTCTGAGTTAACACAAAATAAGACCCATGGCCTTGTTATGACATTAGGGTCTGAGGATTAAGCCTGGGAGAAAAATGAGAGGTAGATTTTACTGAGGTAAACCCCACCATGCAAGGTACAGCTATTTGCTAGTATTTGTGGACACTTTTTTCTGGATGGGTGGAAGATTTTGCCATAAAAAATAAAACTGCACTTACTGTTACAAGGTTTTTATTAAATGAAATTATTCCTAGGTTTGGGCTTCCCCTCTCTGTTGGCTCTAATAATGGTCCTGCCTTTACCTCATCCACAGTTCAACTGGTTAGTAAAGAGCTAAATATTAACTGGAAATTACACTGCACTTACCGATCACAGATCTCTGTACATGTAGAATGCATGAATCAAACTTTAAAATCAACTTTAACTGGTCAGGCTGGGTGGCTCAGTTTGTAATCCCAGTGCTTTGGGAGGACAAGGTGAGTGGATTGCCTGAGTCCACGGGTTCGAGATGCCCCTAGGCAACTTGGGGAGACCTCATCTCTACAATAAATCAAAAATTAGCTGGGTGTGGTAGCATTCACCTGTAGTTCCAGTTATTTGGAAGGCTGAGGTGGAAGGATCCCCAGAGCCCAACAGATCGAGGTTGCAGTGGCCAGGAGTGGCCAATGCACTCCAGTCTAGGGGACAGAGTGAGACTCCAACTCAAAAAAAACAAAAAAATAAAAAAATAAAAACAACTTAAACCAAATTAATAATAAAGACCAATAAAAAAATGGGTAAACCTCATGTCTCTGGTCCTTCTCAGGCCCAGTGCACTCATACAAGGCTGGGTTTACTTTATATGAAATCATGTTGGGAAGACTCCCTCCTCTGTTCCCCTGGTTACAGGATCCCTTCTTTGAAGAAATTACTAATCAATCCCTGTTAAAATATCTTCAGTTCCTTCAAAAGGTTCAGGCTTTTGTACACTCTGACATCCATGTTGTCTCGCCGACCCCATCTTTCACGCCTTGTCATCCGTTCCAGTCCAGCGGCTTGGTATTTGTCAAGAATTTTCAGAAAAAAGGGCTAACCACCACCTGAAAGGGACCTTTCATTGTCATCATCACGCCAATGGCACTCAAGATTGACAGTATACCGGCCTGAATTCATCACTTGAAAGTCAAAAGAGCCAAAGAGAATGATGTTGCTCCACTGACCAGCTCAGCCAACAGGTCAGCAGCATGAAATCCTGAAAATCCTCTTAAAATCACCTTTGGACATCCACCATGGACAGTGTCTAGTGGACTGGCCACCTCAGAGCCCCACTTAGCCCTCTGTTTTGCTTCAAATGCACCACGGACTGACCAACCTATGCACAATGTAAGACTCTGACCAAAATAAAGTGTTTTATTGGTTAATAATTTCCTAAATGTACTGTTACCATCCTTTAACCCTCGCCTTAGTCATCCCGCTTGCCTTAGCTTTTGGTATAGGTCTAACTGTTGTAGCTCCCGCTAACTGGAAATATGGCAAAGAATTCTTGTTAATGTTATCCTATCTCCTATGCATAGGATGTATTACTGCCCTACTTTGCTTACAGTAAGTTTAACCTGTTTTACTTTTACAAAAAAAAAAAATCCTAGCCACCGGTTATACTTTTCCCCTAATTTCTATTATGTCTGCAAAAGTTCTAGATAGACAGGAGTGGACCAGACCTCCCAATTTGGTTCAGTTTATATTAAATCTGACTGACTTAAAAAATAAAAGAAGAAAGTACGTCAGTCATAATGTCCCTCATGTTGTTCGTAATAATGGTACCATGTATTATACTTTGCAGAAAGTAAATTTTTGCCCATGTCCTGACAATCCAAAAAGTAATAATCAAAATGGAATAATGCCAATAAACTCTTTTGCCCAGACTGAAACTGTACAACTATTGCTCCTATTATGGGGAACCTAATGATACATCCCTAATCACTGTTTGGAGAGGTGCTAGTCCAGACTCTGCCCCATCACCTATGTATATAAAATCACTGATCCCCTCCAGAATTCTTGGACTGAATGTAACTCCTGGGGGATATATCTCTATGTAGCAGGTGAAATTAATGGTGCTTTATTCACCATCCAATGGCAAAGACACTTTAATAGCCATCTGGCCAAACCCATAGGGCTGTTGGCAGAGATTTTTAAAAAAAAACAAAAAAAAAACCTTTGTACAATTACCATAAAATTCCATAAAATTACCATAAAATTTCACCACCATCACTGTCCTGTCTCTGCCTTCTGCCAATCAAGCCACTACCCCAGGCCCACCCCGACAACCCTTGAGTGAGTTTATCTCGACCACTTCTGCACTTGTGCCATGAAAACGTGGTATTTTTCATATGTTAACTAGTATGCACCATTTGCTTAACACCACTAGGCCCCAGTTGGCCTCAGACTGCTGGCTTTGCTTAAACTCAGGATCCCCTCATTATATAGAAATTGGGGCTGAGACCCCAATCACTGGAGATGCTGACAAAAATAAATGCTTTCCAGAAATAATGCATGTTACACTGGGAAAAATAACTGGCAAAGTTTCCTGTCTTATGACTCCAGGTTTCAATTTAACTACATCTTTATTCTGGAATATTTGTAACCTAACTCTCACCCAGACCACAGCCAAGTCCATGGCCTATACAGCCCCTGTCAACGCCTGGTTTACTAGTTCCACAGGCCTTACAAAATGTGCTACTGCAAAAGTGTCAACCAGCTTTCTTTACATATTTCTGTTTATGTGCTGCTTCAAGTATATGATTATAGTGGCCATGACAGAGCCCTCTTACTTAATCCACCTGGTTTTCCAACTGCTCATAAAAAATGCACTCTTTCTTTGCTAATACCTGCCATAGTAGGAATAAACATAGCTAGAACAACTGCAATTGGAACTGTTGCTCTGGTTCATGAAGAACTAGATCAATCTAATTTTATGCAATACATCAATAATGACCTAGAAAATAGTCAGTCTGCTATAGACCATCTCCACAACCAAGTAAAATCTCTGACAGAAGTGGTCCTCCAAAGTCGTAGAAATCCCAGACTTCTGTTCCTATCCCAAGGGGGACTCTGTGCAGCTCTCAGAGAAAATTGTTGCTTCTATGAAAACAAATCAGGAGTCATTAAAATCACTCTCCAAAAAGTCCAAGATAGAACACATAAATGAAAAAGAAATTTAGAAAATATAATCCTAGTTCCAGTCCCTATTTAATTGAGACCCTTAGCTAACAACTCTTATTATGGTCTGGCCTGACCCATTATACTTATTTTCCTTGTTTTACTCTTGGGACCCTGCATATTAAATTGGATTGCTCATTTTGTAAAAAGAAAAATATCAACTGTAAAACTTTTAAACTTAAGATCTCACTGTAACTACTTTCCCATGACAAACAAGTCAACGCTTTGACTCACAAACAACTGAAAGGGTAAAATAAAATATGTGCAGTGTTTAATATGTTTTCAGTGCTATGTTTACAATGTTTAATGCATTAAAATGTTTAAAGTTCAATACTTAAAGCGCTAAATAAGCTTTTTTTTTAAACCAAAACAAATTCATGACAACATAGAGGGCAGTAAGACCAAAGGCCAAAGAGGCACCCCGATTGGCAGTCACAACTGACAACCAAACTCCAAGCACAAGCCGGGCTCGGTGGCTCAGCCTGTAATCCCGCGTCTTTGGGAGGCTGAGGTGAGTGGATTGCCTGAGCCCGCGGGTTCGAGACCCGCCTGGGCAGGCGAGACCTCATCTCTACAATAAATCAAAAAATCAGCCGGGTGTGGTAGCACATGCCTGTAGTTCCAGCTACTCAGAAGGCTGAGGCGGAAGGATCACTGGAGCCCAGCAGGTCGAGGCTGCCGTGGCCGGGAGCAGTCCCTGCACTCCAGTCTGGGTGACAGAGTGAGACTCCAACTCAAAAACAAAAACAAAAAATTACCTTCCAAGCACACTTTGGAGTAAAAGCAAACCAAATAATGGAATGATGTCCATTGCTTATGGGTACCATCTGTGGGGGCATTGAAAACATAGTTGCCCTAAAAGGCTTTAATCTCCTGAATACCATTAAAAAGCAGTTGCACTGTCCTCTAAAGAGAGGAGGGAACACTTGACTCACAAATACTGGCCACATCTAAAAGTCTAAACACCTGCTAAGCTGCCTGACACTGGTTCACCATTAATCCAAACCCCCTCCGAGGTAAATATTAGGGCATTTGGAACCCAAATGCATTTATTTGTTTAATACAGGTGCCAGCCTTTTGATCCTGGCCATCTATGATAAAATCATATAGCCTTATACGAACAAACAAGTCAATGCTTTGACTTATGAATAACTAAAAGGGGGGGAATGAAGTGTTTTTGATGTTTGCTATGTTCAAAATGTTTGAGGTTTAATATTAATAATTTTAGTTTCAAAATTGTTAAAACTCCATTTTGTAGCCGGGCTCGGTGGCTCAGCCTGTAATCCCGCACCTTCGGGAGGCTGAGGTGAATGAATTGCCTGACCCCGTGAGTTCGAGACCTGCCTGGGCAGCGAGACCTCATCTCTACAATAAATAAAAAAATCAGCCGGGCATGGTGGCACATGCCTGTAATTCCGGCTACCTGGAAGGCTGAGGCGGAAGGATCACCGGAGCCCAGCAGGCCGAGGCTGCAGTGGCCGGGAGCGAACACTGCACTCCAGTCTGGGCGACAGAGGGAGACTCCAACTCACAAAAAAAAAACCAAACAAACAAAAAACTCCATTTTGTTGTAGAACTCCATTTTGTTTGCTTAAACCCCTGTGTGACTGATGGAACATTTTTAGAGTTTGTGTGTAATCAACCCCACACCCCTGCACCCTCCCAGTGCTCTCCCATATCTGAGTTGTACCCTTGCCTATCCTTGTCTAGCCCCAAACTAGATGTTATATCTCTGTAATTCCTCGGTTTGCCTATAAAAAGCACCCTGAAAATTTCACTCAGAGATGAGAGATTTTGGTGGAAAAAGCCCCTTCTTGACCACTGGCTTATAAAGGACTCATAATTTGACCTTTTGCTGTGCAGACAATCTTTTTTCATGACTCAGTTATAACACTTTGTGTTCTGCAAGAACAGTGTGGTGCACAGAAACCTCCTCCCATTATGACTTCAGTGATGCTACTCATTTTCCCTATCTCAAAGCCAGTCACAGACACTGCAATTTTCCATCTTATATCTCAAAAAAAAGTATGAATAGCCAAGTGTGGTGGCTCACACCTAGAATCCCAGTACTTAGGGAGGCTGAGGTGAAAGGATTGCCTGAACCCACAGGTCAGAGACCAGTCTGGGCATCTTGTCAAGACCTCCTGAAAGACGGTGGCACACAGTGAGACTCAGCACCCTTTAAGGCCAAGAGATTTAATGGGGATGGGCACGGTGACTACAGAACCCGAGAATCAGATTGCAGCCTGGAGGCAGGGGTGTGGCAGGTTTTATAGAAATTTAAAGCGACCTGTTGGTTACCTATTGGTCGGCAGGTGAGGTATTTTTGGGATTAGCAGGGGCTTTCGCGGGTGTGAGAACAGTGGGCTTTGTTGTGGAAGAAGAACCCAGAAAGCCTTGTCCAAGCCTCCATGTTTGTCCGGGCGCCTTCTTAGGTGGGAGCGCCATTTTAGGTGGGGGTTACGCCTAGGTTTAGTTTTTGGAGGGGGTAGGTTCCTCGTCGTGGCTGGCTGGGGCCTTTTACTCATCTCTGCAATAAATCAAATAATTAGCCAGGCATGGTGGCATGTTCCTGTAGTTCCAGCTACTTGGAAGGGTGAGATGGAAGAATCACCTGAGGCCAGCAGGTTGATGCTATGATGACCGTGAGCATGCCACTGCATTCGTCTGGGTGCAGAGTGACACTACAACTGAACAAAAAAATTGTATGAATATTTTTGTCTCCAGGGGTCATAACAAGACACTTGTGAAACAAACATTTTCTTTTTCCTGATCCCTCAAGTCTGACCCATTCACAGCTTGAGCCAACACACACCTCTCTTTATGTTCATCCTATAAACAAGCTGTCATTGGGTATAACATTCTTGGAACTGGAATCTGCTGGTGTCACCCTCTATCCTTCCCTCCCACTCCCACCCCCTTTCTGATCTTCTTATTTTCTCCCATGGAAGAAAGCCTTTTTCTGCCTAAACATTGAGAGGCTTGCAGGTTCTCTACCTGGTGCTTTCACACTGTTGCAATACTTTATCATAAAGTTATTTTAACCCAAACTCAGATTAATTTTATTTGACATTATCTAGAAACAGCCACAGGAAAATAACAAAAATACCTTCTGAAAAAAAATCACACCCTCTATTTACATCCCAACCCTGGGCATAACTCCTTGTGGTCCCACTAATTTCTGCAGCTCTGCAAGCTTTTCTCACTATCATGGGCTCCTTTCATGACTGCTGTAAGCAGACAGGTACTCCTGCAGGGGAGACTCCCCTAAAAGAACTACCTGGACCTTTTGTAGGATATGAACTAACCACTGCTTGGAGTCTCTGGCCTATGTGTCGGCTTCCTGATTAACGCTTGAAAGGATGTAAGATGGAATCAATATAGCCAAAGAGCAGTCATTTTCCATTTTCTATCTCAAAAAAAAAAAAGAATATCCAGGTGTGGTGGCTCACACCTAGAATCCCAGTACCTAGGGAGGCTGAGGTGAGAGGATTGCCTGAGCCCACAGGTCCAAGACATTTCTAGTTCTGTCAAGTTTTCTTAGCAAAATTATCTAGATAGCCCTCTAATAATTAGACAAGGACAGAACCAGTATCTAAGAGGTAGCTATTGCTAATTGTCTTACATCCGCCCACAAAAGCTTTTTTTGTATTAATTAGTTTTTCTATTCTGAGTATTTGCCTCTGGCCATAGTAAACAAGTGAACCTGACAAGCCCTTCTTGACCTTCCTGAAAGACTCTATCACCATGGCAGTAGTCATGTGACTAACCCACCCCTCTGCCTGCCCTTTATCACCTCACTTGAACTGCCCCCATCAAAGGTGAAGGCTTTAAAAAAAGCATAAAATGTTGACCTTACTTGGAAGGCTGACGCAGAAGGATCACCAGAGCCCAACAGGTCAAAGCTGTGGTTGCCATGAGGGTGCAACTGCACTCCAGCTTGGACAAAGTAGCGAGACTCCAACTTAAAAAATAAGTAAATAAGTAAAATAATTAAAAAAATAAATAACTAAAATATTGATCTGAAGCACCATTTGCCATTGCTTTCTTTAAGCTGTGGCCAGACATTGTGTTCATTGAACTGTGGTGGCCATTGCTTTGCTAAGTTCTGGTGTGGCCATGTGACTCTTTGAGCTATAGCCACCATGTTTTCCTCATAAAATTTAGCAATATACTGATATCCAGATAACAGAATACAGAAGAGTTATCCACTGACTCAAATTCTCCACTCTACAAAGAGTAACTGATGCTTTCATGAATCGATGTAGTTCACCAATATACCACACTTCTTGTGAAAATGTACTGATATTCCACAGCTATAATGAGAGGAAAATGTCCCCTACTTTTTTTTTCCTGAGGTATTATTTGCAAAGCAATGCCCTGGGATTCTGCTTCAAATTACACTAAAATATAATAGTACTCAGAATCCTATGCACCCATTTGGCAAAATATAAAGTAGATAGGATTTTTTTTTTTTTAACAAGTAGAATATCAAACTAGATATTTAATTTTTTTTTAGTTGGAGTCTCACTGTACTGCCCAGACTGGAGTGCAGTGGTGTGCTCAAGGCAACTGCAGTCTCATCCTGCTGGGCTCAGGTGATCCTTCCACCTCAGTCTTCCAAGTAGCTAGAACTGCAGGCATGCACCACCATACCTGTTTTTTGTTTTTTAGTTTTTTTAATGTAGAAATGAGTTCTTGCCAACTTGCCCAGGCTAATCTCAAACACATGAGTTCAGGCAATCCTCTCACCTCGGCCTCCTAAAGTGCTGGGTTTATAGGCATCAACCATGGCACCTGGTCTTACATATTTATTTTTTTCCAGAAATGTACCTATATCTTGCCTGATATTTTTTTACTTTGTGCGTGTGTGTGTGTTGGAGTCTCACTCTGTCACCCAGGCTGGAGTGCAGTGGCACCCTCACGGCCACCCCAGCATCAACCTCCTGAGCTCAGGCAATGCCTCTGCCCCAGGTCCAAGTAGCTGGAACTACAGGCATGCACTACGATGCCTGGATAATTTTTTGATTTTTTTTATTGTAGAGATGAGGTCTCATGAATTTGTCTGGGTTGGTCTTGATCCCACAAGCAATCCACTTGCCTCAGCCTCCCAAAGTCCTGGGATTATAGGCTGAGCCACTGAGACAGGTCTCTTTTAACTTTTCAACTCCTATTGATAAAATACATTTTATGGTTGATAAAAAATGAGTTGAAATAAGTGGAGGCATTTTTTTAAAGAGTATACACCCAGGTAGGAGAGGCACTGACTGACACACAGACATGCCTGAATCAGGAGTCAAGTTTCGCCAAATGGAGTAGGAAAACAGAGAGACCCAGACACTGAGACTATCTTAAGAAGTAGTGGTTTATTAACACCAGTGTGACTTAGAGGGCTTATGCTCCAAGGCTGAGCAACCCAGAGAAAGAGGAGAAGGGTTTTATCTGTTAGTTTAGGTAAGGGGGGTGCCTATGGTTATACATTTTTATTTGAAATTTATAATGTGGTATTTAGCAAAACCAGATTTTCAAAGAAAAATTTGTTTCCTGGGGATACATTACAAGCAGGGACTGTAAACCAATAACTTCACAAAGAGAGGATGTGTGGTTAAAGTTGTGAATGGATTACTATCTTGCATTTCCAGTAAAGTGATCTTTGGTTATTTGGTTTTCTCACTTCTCATGTCTAGCAGATCTGAAGCTAGCTGATTCTTAAAAGAAATAATTTTAACTGTTTTTAGCCCCTCTCTGCCACAATTCTACCACTTAGGATGTTCTCTTATTGAATTCTGCTAAGTAAATACCTGGTGACCCCTCTTAGGAGACATAGTACTTGCTCTCCCATGTGCACAAGATGCTTCTTGTGGGTTCTTATGCCATCTCACTGGGGTGGGTTTTCCTTGTCCATCGGGCTTAATCCAGAAAGAAAGTAGAGACCTTGAGAAACTTAGAATAAACTTAGTTCACATTTTGCCTCAGCATAGCTGTTTTTCCATAGACTGACATGCTTTGAATCAAGAACAGGTTAGACAGATAAATTTCCAACAGACAGGTTTTAGGAGGAGTTCAGACAATTGAAGACTACATTTTACTGCAGGCCAAGAGGCAGCCTACCCCCTCCCCCTCAGCAAATCTCCATCAGAAACAAAACCAGGACTGCTCAACAGCCCAACATTTCCATTCATGGTTTAGCATTATAATCTCTAGGAAACTTTCAGGCTACTTGTCAAGGGGGATCAAAGATAACCCCTTGACTGACTGAAGTCATAGAAATTATAAGAAGACAATTTTTTGGGTCAAGGAGTTTGTGGATTGTAACCATTTGACAAGTCTCTTGCAGGCAAAGTCCTTCCCCTTGACTCCTCCCATCTAGCCCACCACCTGAGGGCATGAGATGCTACTGTCTGGCAACCTTCAAAATCTAAGACTCTGGTGGCTAGCCTTATGACCGAGTAAGCGAGAAGAAGT
>NW_007248287.1:0-1540 GCF_000164805.1 Carlito syrichta
CCAGTCCCCAATTCGAAAAATTCTCAGGGTGTTTTGCTGCGGGATAAACAGGAATCAGGGATTTGAGCTCGTCTCATGTTTCAGAGATATTTGGCTTGTGGGTATTATGAATCAGTCTTTTCAGGACTCCAGCAATATTCTGGACCTCTTGAGAGTTGTAAACGGGTATCTGGTAGTACAAGTCCCTTAGTGTCCTCGGGACAATTACGACCAAATTCCTGGAACAAATGTATCTTCTTGCCGTATTTGGATATAACTCTTGTCTTAAGATGAACTTGGCAATTCTTAAATTTCCTTTTGTACTTATATTTGGAGAAGTGCTGAGGGTTTTGCAGTTGCCCAATATTTAGTACGAATTATTAAAATGTAACCAGGAATCATGGATTCCAAGTCCCTAGGAAACATCTGGGCATCTGATTTTAGTATGCAGAGTTTTGGAATCCACATACACAGGGAAAATCAGGGCATCTGGCGAAGAACGGAAAGGGAATCTGGTTCTTGGAGTTCTCAATCGTGAAATCTACAAGGTCCCTTGATAAGGTTTAATCAGCAATCTGGTCTTCTATATCGCCACATTTTTAGTGTGTCTTTTGAAAAGGGAACCAGGAATCTTGGGTTCCAATTCCACAAGAACTTTATGGGAGGCTTTCTCTTGATATCCAAGCAACAGGAATTCTAGGACACCAGGAAATGTCTTGGCGACTTGCCGAGAATGAAGCAGGAAAATCAATAATTGTTGTCCCCATATTCAGAACACTACACGACCTGTTGCTACGGAATAATAAGGAATCTTTTTTCCACTAGTCTTCCATCCAAAAAACCTACAGAGCGTTTTCCTAAGAGATAACCACCAATCAGGGGTTGGGAGTAGGTTTCTGGATAATGAGAGTCCTCATATACAAGAAACTGCACTCTCTATTTCTAAGGAAGAATACAGAATCTGTTTTGCACGTGTCCTCAATCCCCCAAAAATTTCAGGTTGTCTTGCTAAGGGCTAAACACGAATTTGGGTTTTGAAGCATAATCTAGGGATTTGAAATCCTCATATACAGGCAAATACATGGACGTTTCCTAAGAAAGAATAAGGAATCTGGGTGACATGTGTTCTCAATACCAAAAACAATACACGACGTCTTCCTAAGTTCTAAACAAGCATCAGGTTTTGATGCATGTATCTGGGTAAGGGAGTACTCATATAAAGGCCCGGTTGTTGCTAAAAAAGGAATCCGGGTTATACGAGACCTCAGTCCTGAAAATCTACAGGGCATCTTGCTGACGGCTAAAGAAGAATCAAGGTTTTGAGGCATGAATGTGGGTAATAGCAGTCATTATATACAGGAAACTACACGTCATATTGCTAACGAAGAAAAAGGAATCTTGTTTACTTGAGTCCCAATTCCCCAAAACTACAGGCCGTCTTCCTAAGAGATAACCACGAATAAGGTTTTGAAGTAGGAATCTGAGTAATGGGAGTCCTCACATATAGGAAACTTCCCTGTCTATTGCTAAGTAAGAATAAGAAATCTGCGTTACTGGTGTC
>NW_007248287.1:2371-3134 GCF_000164805.1 Carlito syrichta
CAGGAATCTTGGGTACCAATTCCACAAGAACTTTATGGGAGTCTTTCTCTTGATATCCAAGCAACTGGAATTCTAGGTCACCAGGAAATGTCTTGGCGTCTTGCTGAGAATGAAGCAGGAATTTCGGTAATGGGAGTACTCATATACAGAACAATACACGAACATTTGCTAAGGAAAAGTAAGATATCTTGCATACACTAGTCCTCCATCTCTAAAATCCACAGAGCGTCTTGCTAAGATATAACCACCAATCAGGTTTTGGGAGTAGGAGTGTGGATAATGGGAGTCCTCATATACAAGAAACATAACTGTCTATTCCTAAGGAAGAATATGGAATCTGGTATACACAAGTCCTCAATCCCAAAAAACACATCAGGGTGTCTTGCTAAGTGCTAAACTCGAATTTGTGTTTTTGAAGCATAATCTAGGGAAATGAAATAGTCATATACAGGCAACTGCACGGACTTTTCCTAAGAAAGAATCAGGAATCTGAGTGACATGTGTTCCCAATCCCCAAAAAACTACACAGCGTCTTTCTAAGGTCTAAACAAGCATGAGGGTTTCGCCGCATATAGCTGGGAAAGGGAGTACTCATATACAGGCAACTGCACGGCTGTTGCTAAAAATAAGGAATCTGGATTATACGAGTCCTCAGACCTGAAAGTCTACAGGTCATCTTGCTGACGGCTAAAGAAGAATCAGGGATTCGAGGCATGAATGTGGGTAATAGCAGTCCACATATACAGGAAACTTCATGGCCTAT
>NW_007248288.1:0-1975 GCF_000164805.1 Carlito syrichta
TAACTAGCTGACTTAACTAGTTAGCTAGCTGACATCACTACCTGACATATAACTAGCTTCCTAGATAGCCAGCTGATTTAGCTAGCTGAAATAACTAGCTAGCCAGAGGGATAGCCATCTGACTTGACTAGGATTTTAATTAGCTAACCAGCTGGATAGCCAACTGACTTAATTAGATGTCTTACCTAGCTAGCCAGGTTGTGGCCAGCTGACTTAACTAGCTGACTTAAACAGCTAGTCAGCTGCCTAGTCAGCTGACTTAACTAGCTGGCTCTCTATCTAGCCAGCTTGTTAGCCAGTTGACTTACCTAGCTGACATAAGGTAGCAAGCTGGTTAGCCAGCTCATTTAACTAGCTTGCTACATACCTAGCCAGCAGGCTAACCAACTGACTTAACTAGCTGTCTTGAACTACTAGCCTGCTCACATATCTAGCTAGTTACCTATCTAGCCAACTGGCCAGACAGCTGACTTAACTAGCTGACTTAACCAGCTAGCTACCTAGCTAGCCAGCTGAATTAAATAGTTAGCTAACTAGTTAGCTACCTAGCTAGCCAGCTGACCTAAATAGTTAGCTGCCTAACTAGCTAGCTGACTTAATTAGCTAGCTTACTAGTTTGCTTTCTCATATCTAATGTGATAGATAAGTGACTTAATTATCTTGCTTAACTCGTTAGCTAATGGACTAGCTAGCTGACATAACCAGCTGACTTAAATTCTTAGTTAGCTAGGTAGCTAGCTGACTCATCCAGCTGACTTAACTCATTAGCTAATAAGCTAGCTAATCTACTCAACCAGCTGATTCAACCCGTTTCCTAACTTGCTAGCTAGCTGGCTCAACCAGCTGACTTAATTCATTAATTAACTTGCTAACTGCCTGACTCAACCGGCTAACTTAACCCATTGATTAACTAGATAGCTGGCTGATTTAACCAGCTGACAAAATTAGAAAACTGACTTAGCTAGCTGACTTAACTGGCAGACTTAACTAGTTAGCTAGCAAACTTAACTTTGTGAATTAAATAGATAGCTAGCTATTTAACTAACTGTATAACTAGCTGACTTAATTAATTAGCTAACTATTCAGAAAGCAGATTTAAGTAGCTGACTTAAATAGTTAGCTCACAAGTGAGCTAGCTGATTTTGCTTGCTGACTTAGCTAGCAAGCTGGATAGCTAGCGGACTTAGCTAACTGACTTAACTAGTTGGTTAATGAGATAACTAGCTGATTCAGCAAGTTCATTACCGAGTTAGCTAACTGTTTTAACTAGTTGGTAAATGAGATAACTAGCTGAATTAACTAGTTGGTTAATGAGTTAGCTAGGTGACTACTTGTTGGCTGATGAGTCGGTCAACTATTTAGCTGATTTAGTATGTTGGCTAACTACTCGGCCGACTTGTTTGCTGTCATAAAATGTTGGCCTAATAGTCGGCCGACTATTTAGCTGGGTTAACTATTTGACTGACTGGTTGGCCCACTAGTTAGCTAGGTTAAGTAGTTGGCTGACTTATTTGCTGACCTAACTATTCGACCAATTAGTTGGCTGACTAGTTAGGTGACCTAACTAGTTGGCTGACTAGTAAACTGACCTAAATTGTCAACATACATTTTGCCTAGCAATCAGCCAATAGCTTAGCTAACTTAACTAGTTGGATGGGTAGTAGGCTGACCGGTTAGGTGACTTAACTAGACAGCAGGCGAGTGAGCCAACAGGTTAGCTGCCTTAACTAGTCAACTGGCGGGTGAGCCAACTGGTCATCTGAATTAACTAGTTCACTGATGAGTGAGCTGATTGTCAGCTGACTTAACTAGTTGGTCAGTAGGTGAGTCGAATGGTCTGCTGACTTAACTAGTCGGCTGGAGTCAGAGATGACTGGTCAGCTGAATGTAGTCGACTGGTGAGTGAGCCAATTGGTCAGACTTAAGTAGTCGGCCGCTGAGTGAGCCGACCAATGAGCTGACTTAACTAGTTGGC
>NW_007248288.1:2113-3931 GCF_000164805.1 Carlito syrichta
CGAGCTGACTAGTTTGCTGAACGGTTGGCAATCAGGCGAGCTGAATATTTAACTGACGTGATAGAAAGTGAGTGATCTCACTAGTTAGCTGAACTATTAGCTTAGTTGCTAACTGACTAGTTAGCCAAGTGACTAGCTGGTTTGCTAACTGACTTAACTAGCTAGATGGCTAGCTAGCTGCCTATCTAGCTGTTATAGCTAGCTAGCAAACAAGCTATCTAGCTGTCTAGCAAGCTGACTTAACTAGCTAGGTAACTGGCAAGTTAGCTGGCTAGCTGACTAATTATCTAGCTGACTAGTTACCTGACGAGCTAGCTGACTTAACTAGCTATTTGATAAGCAACCTGACTACAGAGCTGACCTGTGTACTAGCTAGCTGAATAGTTAGCTGACTTGCTAGCTGACTTAACTAGCTAGCTGACTAGCTAACTGACTTTACTAGCTGACTAGATAGTTGGCTGGCTACCTGGCCATTCACCTAAATTTACTAGCTAAATTCCTGGTTGGCTAGATGGCTAGCCAACTGTCTTAACTAGCTAGCTACCTGACTGGCTAGCTGGCTAGGCAGCAGGGTTGCTAGTTAGTGGACTGGCCACCTGGCTAGACAACTGGCTTAAGTAGCCAGCTTGGGTAGCCGGTTGGCTAACTAGTTAATCAGCTACTTGTGTCAGAATTCTAGCTGGTTAATTCAGCTGGCCATCCAGCTGGCTAGCTACTTAAATCAGATATTTAAGTCAGCTGACCAGCCACCTTGCTAGATAGGCAGCTAGCTAGTTAAATCAGGTATTTAACTCAGCTGGAGAACTAGGTAGCTAGCTAGTTAAGTAAGCTAGTTAATCAGCAGGCTAGCTGGTTAAGTCAGTTAGTGAAATCAGCGGGCTAGCCAGCTGTCTATGAGGGTAGCTATCTAGTTAAGTCAGCTGACTAGCCAGCTTTCTAGCTAGTTAACTCACCTAATTATTCAGCTCGTTGTTCAACTGGTTAGCTAGGTAGTTAGGTATTTAAGTCAGCTGGCAAGCCAGCAGGCTATGTAGGTAGGTAGGTATCTAGCTAAGTCAGTTGGCTAGCAATTAGGCTATCTAGATATATCTGCTACTTAAATTAGCTGGCTATCCAGCTGTCTAGCTAGGTAGATAGCTAGTTAAGTTTTATGGCTAGCCAGCTGACTACTTCAATATGTTAGCTAGTTAAGTTTGATGGGTAGCAATCTAACTACTTCAATATGTCAGCTAGTTAAGTGACCTGGCTAAGCTGCTGGCTAGATAGGTAGCTAGGCAATTAAGTCAGCTGGCTCTCCAGCTGGCCAGCTAGTTAATTCAGCTAGTTTACTCAGCTGGATAACCAGCTGGGTAACTAGTTAAGTCAGCACGTTAAGTCAGTTGTCAAACCAGCTGGCTAGTTAAAAAGCTAGTTAAGTCAGATGGGCAGCCATCTGGCTCATTAGGTATTTCAGCAACTTAAGTCAGGTGGCTAGCTAGGAAGATAGTTAGTTAAGTCAGCTAGATATGTCAGCAAGGTAGCTTGTTAAGTCAAATAGTTAAATCAAACTAGCTATATGATAGCTAACTAGTTAAATCATCTAGTTATGTCAGCTGGCTATGTAGGTAGCTACCTGGTTAACTCAGCTAGTTAATTCAATAGCATAGCTAGTTAAGTCAGTCAGTTAAGTCAGCTGGCTAGCCAGCTGCCTAAAAGGATAGCTAGCTAGATAAGTTTGCTGGCTAGTCAGCTGGCTGCTTATTTATATCAGCTAGTAAAATCAGCATGCAAACCAAGTTGATACGTAGGTAGCTAACTAGTTAAGTAAGCTGGCTAGAC
>NW_007248289.1:0-555 GCF_000164805.1 Carlito syrichta
CTTGTTAATTCAGCTCACTGGCCAGCAGTTTAGCTAAGTAGTTAGGTAGTTAAGTCCACTGGCAAGCCAGTGGGCTATGTATGTAGGTAGCTAGTTAAGTCAGCTGGCTAGCAATAAGGCATCTAGTTATGTCAGCTAGTTAAGTCAGCTTGCTATCCAGCTGTCTGTCTAGGTAGCTAGCTAGTAAAGTCTGTTGGGTAGCCAGCTGGTTACTTCGTTAACTCAGCTAGTTTAGTCACCTTTCTAGACTGATGGCTAGCTACATAGCTAGGCGATTAAGTCAGATGGTTAACAAGCTCGCTAGCTAGTTAAGTCAGCTTGTTAAGTCAGCCTGCTAGCCAGCTTCCCAGCTAGGAAGTTAGCTAATTATGTTAACTGTATAGCCATCTGACTAGATAATTAAGTCACCTAGATAAGTCAGCTCACTAGCCCGCTGACTAGCTAGGTAGCGTGATGTTCAAGTCAGCTGGCTAGACAGTTGGCTAGCTACATAATTCACCTAGTTAATTCAGCTGTATAGCCACCTGGCTAGCTATGAAGCAAGCTACTTATTTC
>NW_007248289.1:1718-2512 GCF_000164805.1 Carlito syrichta
AGGTAGGTAGCTAGCTAATTAAGTCAGCTGGCTAGCCGACTGGCTAGCTAGTTAGATCAGCGTGTTAAGTCACGTGATTAACCAGTGGCTATGTAGGTGGCTAACTAGTTAAGCCAGCAGGCTAGCCAGATGGCTATCTACTTAAGTCAGCTAGTTAAGTTAGCTGGTTAGCAGGCTGGATAGCTAGGTCATTGGCAAGTTAAGCCATCTGGTTAGCAAGTCGGTCAGGTAGGTGCCCAGCAGGGTGGCTGGCTAGTTAGGGTGGCTGGCTAATTAAGGCAGCTGGCTATCCAATTGTCCAGTCAGCTGCCTGGCTATTTAAGCCAGCTGGCTAGCCTGCTGGCCAGCCTACTAGAGAGATATCTGGCTGCATAGCCAGCCTCCCAGCCAGGTAGCTAGCTAGGTAAGCCAGTTGGCTAGCCATCTAACGAACCTGGTAGCTCACTATTTATGCCAGCTGGATATACAGCTAGCTAGTCAGCTAGTAAAGTCAGCTAGCTAGCCAGTTAGCTAGTTAAGACAGCTAGCAAGTCAGCTAACTATTCAGCTAGCTAGTTAAGTCAGCTAGCTAGTCAGATTGCTAATCAGCTAACCAGTTCAGTCAGCTAGCTAGTCAGCTAGATAGTTAAGTCAGCAAGCCAGCTAACTAGCCAGTTAGCAAGCCAGTTAAGTCAGCTAGTTAGACTGCTATATAGCTTGTTTGCTAGCTAGTTATGTCAACTAGGCAGACAGCTAGCTAGTCAGCTAGCTAGTTATGTCAGCTAGCAAATCACCTAATTACTTAGCTAACTAAT
>NW_007248290.1:0-926 GCF_000164805.1 Carlito syrichta
AAATAGAATTGCTGGGGAAGAAATATCCCCAGATGAGGGATGTGTCCCTGGACTTTCTTGGGAGAAAATCCTCATTGCTGGGCCAGAGGGTTGGCCTTCCTGGGGAAGATTTCTCACCTCAGAGAGGAGAGCTGGCAGGGACCCTCTATGGGATACTTGGGAAATCCCACTCCAAAGCTGGGGCAGTCATTGGGGATGTTGGGCTGGAAGGTGCTGAGCTTGTGGGACCCTCATATGTAGGGGGAGCAGGGGGGAAGGACTGAGAGCAGAAAGTTTGCAGGAGAATGGATTTCTTTCTTTCTTTCTTTCTTTCTTTCTTTCTTTCTTTCTTTCTTTCTTTCTTTTCTTTCCTCACTAGTTGAACAGGCTGCTCTCACTAGTTGAACAGGCTGCCCGACTTTCCTCACTAGTTGAACAGGCTGACTTTGGCCATTCTCTCCACCTTGGCCTCCCAAACCCCTGCGATCACATGCTTTCCATTGGGTGACATCCTGGTCTTCTTGCCTGGTCTTGAAATCTGGGCCAGAGGCGATCCTCACGCTGAGGCATGACCTCACCCATGCTTTCTGGTTTTTGCGTAGGGTCGAGGTGAGGACCTGATAGAATGTCCAGCCTGGTCTCGAGCTCCTGGGTTCCAGCCATCTTCCTGTCTCAGACTTCCCTAGAGCTGAGTAGACAGGTTTGTCACCCGGCCATCCCCATCCCCCTGAAGGTTAGAGAGTCATGCCCTCCCTTTCCCCAAGGCTGGCCCTGGGAGGAGTCTATTGGTATAATTCAGGGATCAAGGTAGGTGAAAGGGTGGGTGCCCTGGCAGAGACACACCCCCATACCAGGTTCTCCCCATGGATAGGGCTGCACTCTCCGGGATCCCCTGTTGTCAGAATGGAGTGGTCATTGCTGTGGGGCCCTATGAGGGGTGTGGAGGA
>NW_007248290.1:2076-3668 GCF_000164805.1 Carlito syrichta
AGACATAGTTTAGAAAACTAGAACAACCTGAAAAAGAAAAATTATGATTAATACCAGTTTTCACTTGTGATGAAAAAAGAGTAGAGCCTCTTAGTAAAGAAGAATGATTAGTAAAAACAATAATAATCTCAGCATCCCATGTAACAGGCTGGAATACTGGAAGGTTTGGGATATGAGCCCAATAAGATTTTTTTCCAAATAAATGCAACCCTCCTGGCATGTTATAATAGGCAGCGTAGCAAAAAAATGCAGTAGAGGGAGTGAGAGAAGTGTTTTGAGAGCAAACCAGATCCTCCACTTCGTGGGTGAGTGCCTTGATTTGTACCCATGATGGCTGTCTGAACTGTGTAGTCGAAATAACTCGATGGTAATGTCTGGGTTGAGGAATGGGAGATTACGAATGATGAGATGTCTTCGGTCGAGTTGGTGGAGGTGGAAGTGGCTGCTGAATGGTGAAATGCTTCAACTTTTTCACCAACACCTTCTCTTCATCATCTACATCTGACTCAGACTGATGGCATGATTTATTTCTCGTCTGGCTGTACATCGATGGGGTTGGGAGGCTGGTAATGTCTAATTAGGTGATCCTGTACCCAAACGGTGAGGGTAAGTCCTGGGGAAGTACACGAGCATATACTCTCCCGCATGTTAAAAAGACATCGGGTCCCTTTCATTGACCTGTAAGAAGATTTTTCCATTTTAACACTGGTTTTACCGTTTTCTCAGGAGTCCAATGTCTTATCATAGTTGAATGTCCTTGAGAGTCCAAATTGAGATGATTAATTAAAAACATGACATTATTTGTGATATGATGGAGAGAACTATCTTTGAATTCCCCTTCCTGCAATGTAATTATTTGATTTTTTAATGTTTGATGGGCTCTCGACTATAGTTTGACCATGAGGATTATACAGAATTCTTGTAGAATGAGTGATGTCAAACTGGGTACAAAACGACTGGGTACAAATCTTTTGGATGCATAAGCAGGAGCATTATCATTTTTTAATTGTTTAGGAAAACCCAGCTGTGAGAAACCAAAAATAAATGTTGAACTGCATCTTTATAGGCTTTCCCGGTTCTGGAGGAGGCTAAAATTACATGGAAAAATGTATCCACTGTCAAATGTAGAAATAACAATTTTTGAAAGCTTTGGAAATAACAACCATTTGCCAAAAAACATTAGGTTTTATTATGTGGGGATAAACTCCTGAGGGGAGGGGGTTATTAGAAGAAAGATGCAAAGTACATTTTTTATGATTTGTCTAGCTATTTCTCTTGGAATGTGAAACTGGTGCCTTAAAGCTGCAGCGTTTTGGTAATGAATTTTATGGCATTGCTGAGCTTGATTGACTAAGTAATCTACAAGGAGAGGGCACATGACCAATTTTGTCAAGGCATCTGCTAATTGACTACCTTGATGTAGAGGTCCATGGAGTCCTGTCCCAGGGTGGTCCCTGTGAGGAGCGAGGAGGTCCACCCTGTGGATTGGGGCTTGTGGAGGAGTGGACGTCCCACCAAAGACATGCCCCTGTGACAGGCACCCCTCTGGGATGGGCTCAGCAGCCAACTCTGGCTGCCCTTTCTGGGGTCCT
>NW_007248291.1:0-1677 GCF_000164805.1 Carlito syrichta
GAAGGCACAGGACAGATGTGCCCGGTGACCAACTTTGAAACTGCTGGCAAATGACAGGTGGGAAAGTGCCTTTTCCTCTCCCATCCCTGAGGGTAACTCCTTGCACTGGGTGGCAGCGGTGGTGGTGGTGGTTATTATTATTTGAAGTTGAAATCCCGCTCTGTCAGCCAGGCCTTAGTTCAGGTGCACACTCAGGGACACCGTGGACTCCACCTGCCAGGCTCAGGTGATCCTCACACCTCAGCCCAAGGAGTGGCTGGAACCACTGGCGTGCACCACAATGCCTGGCTAATCTTTGGATTTATTTTTGATCACCGAGATGAGGTCTCACCCCATGTCCCAGGCTGGTGTCAAACCCGCAGGCTCAGGCCGTCCACTCACTTGCACCTCTGAAGGACCTGGATGCCTGGCTGAGCCCCTGAACCAGGCCTGTGGTTGTGGTGGTGGCGGCAGTTGGTATTATTCTGAGTCAGAGTCTTGCTCTGTCACCCAGCCTGGAGTGCAGGGGCCCACTCTCAGCCACCACGCCCTCCAAAGTCTGGGCTCCAGTGATCCTCCCACTGCAGCCTCCTGAGTGGCCGGAACGAAAGGCCTGCACCACCAATCTCAGATCATTTTGGCTTCTTTTAGAGATGAGGTCTGGGCAAGGTTCCCAGGCTGGTCTCGAACCTGAAGGCTCAGGCCATCCTCTTGCCTCAGCCTCCAGAGCACCAGGATGACAGACGTGAGCCCTTGCACTTGGCCTCAACATCCCTCTCAGGGTCCCACAGCGAGGTCCTCTCCCTACTGATGACCTGGGATCCTGGAGATTGTGGCTGGTGTAGCCCGCTGTGCCCTCCGCTGAGGGAGCACTTGGCACATGGGCATGTCTACGCTGGGTATCCGACCCTTCCTCCCACCTTGTTCCTCAGGGTATACCCACTCGCTTCTCCCAGAGGCTGCCTTGGGGAAAGAAAGAGCATGACTCTCAAATCTTCAGGGGGGGCAGGGACAGCCAGGCGACTCACGCATGTGTCTTCAGCATTCAGGAGGCCAATATGGGAAGATGGTCAGAGCCTGGGAACTCCAGACCAGACTGGACACCATAGCAAGCCCCCACCTCGACCTCCAAGCAAAACCCAGAAAACCTTGGATGAATACAGGCCTTGACAGGAGGATTGCCTCTGGCCCAGAGTTCAAGATGAGGCAGGAGACCAGGATGTTGATCAAATAGAAAGCCAGTGATAGCTGGAGTTGGGAGACTGAGGCCGAGAGTTTGACCCAAGTTGGGTGGTTTTAGAGCAGCCTGGCCACCCAAGTGAGGAAATACATGTAAGAAAGGAAGAAAGAAAGGAAGGAAGAAAGAAAAAAAGAAAGGGAAGAAAGAAAGAAAGAAGGAAGGAAGGAAGGAAGAAAAGAAAAGAAAAAGAAAGAAAACAATTCTTCTGCAAAACTTCTGCCCTCAGTCCTTCCCTGCCGGTCAATCACATGTGAATGTCCCCCAAGTTCAGAACCTTTCACCCTCAATCCCCCCACATGGATGCTTGCGCTTTGGTGCGGGAGTTCCCAAGGCTCCCTGGCCATGTTCCTGCTGACTTTCCTCTCAAGGTGTGAAATGTGCCTCAGGCAGGCAGAACCTCCGACTCGGCAAAAAGGACCTTTCACCAAGATAGGCAAGAGAAACATTCCTCATCTGGG
>NW_007248291.1:2254-9374 GCF_000164805.1 Carlito syrichta
AGCCCTGGTGTTTGAGACCAGCCTGTTCCACATAACGAGATTTCGTCACTCCCCAGAACACAAACACTGGAGTCCCACGTGGTGCCGCCACAGTCCTGGCTACATGGGATGCGGTGGGCTCCAACACAAGGCATTCCTTTGCATCGTCCCCACCCACAGAATGTGTAAGTTCAGGTCAGGCCCGGTAGCTCACGTCTGTCAACGCTGTGCCCTGGGAGGTTGAGGTGGGAGGCTACCTGTGCCCAGGGTTTGAGACCATCCCAGATGATATTGACAGAACTCATCTTGGCTAGATGTTCCCAAAATCAGGTCTGTCATGTTGGCCTCCGAGGTCCTGGCTGCTTGGGGGCTAAGATGGAGGAATTCCTGATCCCTGCAGTGCAAGGCCCCAGGAGCCTGGCGAAAATAATGATGACTCCCATGTGCATCACAATGGGCTTCCACAGCTCCCCACTGAAAGGTTCACATGGGCGGGGGATGATCGAGTGATCAGTAAAGTGGCCCTCTCGCCCGAAGATTGCAGTCTGGGTGAACAGAACCTGGGCTGGCTGTGACATTGCTGGACCGCTTTTCTCTGTGTCCAACAGCCACCCTAATTCAGGGCTGTCTGCTCCGTGAGCTCATATGCATCTCTGCCATGGGGCACGAGTGTGGAGGGTGGAGGCAGGCCGTCTGGGGCGCACGGACAAAGTCGTGGGACAGACTTGTTCAGTGGCCACCTTTGAAACCTCCCACAAATGACAGGGGGGAAAGTGCCTTTTTCCCTCTGATCTCTGAGGGTGACTTCTCAAGCTGGGTGGCAAGGATGGTGGTGGTGGCAGTGGTAGTGATTATTATTCTTTGAAGTCTGAATCCAGCTCTGTCGCACAGGCCTCAGTGCAGGGGCATGCTCATGGCCACCGCAGACTCCACCTTCCGGGCTCAGCCGATCATCCCACAATGTCCCCCCAAGTGGTTGGAACCATAAGCCTGCACCACCAAGGCCGGCTAATCTTTGGTTTTATATTTGATTGCTGAGACGAGGACTTGCCCAGTGTCCTGAGCTGGTCTTGAACCCGCAGCCTCAGACCGTTCACTCAACTCAGCTTCTGAAAGGCGGGGATGCCAGGCTGAGCCCCTGAGCCTGGCCTGTGGTTGTGGCGGTGATGGTTGGTATCATCATGCTGAGTCGGTGTCATGTTCTGCCACTGAGGCCAGAGCACAGGAGCCCACTCTCGGCCACCTCAGCCTCCAATGGCTGGATTCCAGCGACCCTCCTGCCATGGACTTCTGAGTGGGCAGAACGACAGAGTGTGTGCCACCACACTCGGCTTATTTTTTTGTGTTCTTGTAGAGATGAGCTGTTGCCAAGTTGCCTGAACTCGTCTTGAACACGAGTGCTCAGGCCAGCCTCTCACCATGGCCTCCAAAAGTGCTGGGGTGACAGGAGTGAGCCCCAAGACCGGCCTTCACACCCCTATTGGGGCCCTACCACAAGGCCCACTCCCTTAGTTGACCCGGGACCATGGAGAATGCAGCTGTAGTCACCCACCGAGCCTGCGATGGGGGAGGGTCTTGCACTGAGACCTGTCTCTGACAGGGTGCCCACCCCTCTGCCCAGTTTGATCCCCAGGGTGGACCTGCACACTCCTCCCAGGGACCACCTCGGGGAAAGGAAGGATGTGATTCTCAAACCATCAGCAGAGGGCCAACTAGGCAACTCACACCTGTCTCCTCAGCACTTCGGGGAGGCCAAGACAGGAAGATGGCTGAAGCCCAGGAGCTGAGACCAGGCTGGAAACCATAGCAAGCCCCCATCTCGGACCGAGGCAAAACCCAGAAAACCTTGGATGAGGGCAGGCCTTGATGGGAGGATCACCACCAGCCCAGAGTTCAAGACCAGGTAGGAAGACCAGGATGACAACTAAATGGAAAGCTTGTGATTGCAGCAGTTTTGGAGACTCAATCAAAGAGGTTGGCCTGAGTTGGGCAGTTTGAGAGCAGTCTGGGCAACCTAGTAAGGAAAGAAACAAGCAAACAAACAAAGAAAAAATGAAAGAAACGAAGCAAAGAAGGAAGAAAGGAAACAAAGAAAAAGAAAGAAATAAAGAAAAAGAAAGAAAAATCCATTCTCCAGCAGACCTTCTGTCCTCAGTCCTTCCCTCCCTACCCGCACATGTGAGGTCCCCCAAGCTTGGCACCTTCCAGCCCGAACCTCCAGTGCTCAGCCTCATCATCCCAGCACTTTGGGAGGTGGAGGCCATTGGCTGGCACAAGCCACAGGCTGAGATCCTCCCGGGCACCTCCAGGAGACTCGTCTCTACCCTCCATCCCAAATGACCAGGCCTGTTGTCGTGCACCTGTTGTTCTGGTTCCTCAGAAACCTGTGGAAATGCTCGCTGGAGCCCGGTGGGCTGAGGCTGCGATGTCCTGGAGCGAGCCAGTGCTCTCCAACCTAGGTGAGAGAGTGAGACTCCAACTCAAAATAACAATGAAAAAAGGGGAAAAAAAGATAATCCATTTGTGTATGGAGTTGGGATCATTGTGAACAGACAGAGATCATTTGGAAAGGAGGCCCCAGCCTTGGCTGTAGAGTTTCTGCAAGACAGTGGGTCAGTTGACAATCGGGCTGTGGGTTTGGGTGTCCGAGGTGGGGGACCACTGGATCCCAGGAGTTAGAGACCAGCCTGGGCCAGGAAGTGAGACCTTGTCATTCCCTAGGATGCAAACACTGAAGTCTTGCCTTGTGTCGTCCACAGTCTGGCTACACGGGATGCGGTGGCCTCCATCACAGGTTGTTATTTGCATTGCCCCTGCTGACATAATATGCGAGTCCAGGTTGGGCACCCTGATTTACATCCATCAGCCCCATGCCCTGGGAGCTTGAGGTAGGAGAATGCCTGGGCCCATAGGTCAGAGAGCAGCCTGGGCGATGTCAAAGACCTCGTCTCGGTGTGAATTTCCCAAAATCGAGTCAGTCATGGTGGCCCCCAGAGTCGAGGTTGCTCAGGGGCTGAGATGGGAGGACCACCTGAGCCCCACAGTTTGAGGTCCGGGAGCCATGATCATACCGCCGTGCCCCAGCCAGACAGACATAGACATCGGCAACAAAAAATATGCCTCCTACATGCATGACGATGTGTGTCCATGGCTCCCCAGCTGTAGGTCCACGTGGGAAGGGGGACAATGGAGCGATCAGGAGAGAAAGTGGCCGTCCTCCCCCGAAGGTGGCAGACTGGGTGACCGGAACCTGGGTTGGCTACAGAGTTGCCACCCCGCTTTGATAACTCTGTGCCCAAGGACCACTGTAACTCGGGGCCGCCTGTTCCGTGAGCTCACATGCACTTTTGCCATGGAGAACAAGTGTAGAAGGTGAAGGTAGACCTTCTGGGATGCGTGGACAAAGGCACTGGATGAACGTACCCAGTGGCCACCTTTGAAACCTCACATGAATGACAGGGTGGAAGTGCATTTCCCCTCTCATACCTGAGGGCAACTTCTCGCAGTGGGTGACAGGGGTGGTGGTGGTGATTATTATTATTTGGAATCTGAATTTCACTATGTTGCCAAGGCCTGAGTGTCGGAGCATGTTCACAGCAACCACAGACTCCACCTGCCGGGCTCAAGCAATCCTCCTGCCCAGTGTCCAGGACTGATCTCAAACCCCCAGGCTAAGGCCGTCCACTCACATTGGCCTTGGGGAAAGGGAGGGTGTGACTCTCAAACCTTTGAGGGGCGAGGATGGCTGAGCAACTCATCACTGTCTCCTCGGCACTCAGGGAGGCCGAGAAGGGAGGATGACCAGAACCTGGGAGCTCGAGACCAGGCTGGACACCATAGCAAGCACTTAGCTCAAACCCAAGTAAAATACAGAAAACCTTGCATGAGGGCAGGCCTCAGTGGGAGAATAGTCTCCGGCCCAGAGTTCCAGGCCAGACAGGAAGACCAGGATGTCGACTAAATGGAAAACCTGTGATTGCAGCAGTTTGGGAGGCCCAGGCCGAGACGATGGCCCAAGTTGGGCGGTTTCAGAGCAGCTTCAGCAACCTAGTGAGGAAAGAAAGGAAGAAAGAAAGAAATAATAAGGGAAGGAAGAAAGGAAGGAATGAAGGAAGGAAGGAAATAAATAAATAAAAAAAATTCATTCTCCTGCAAACCTTCTTCCCCCAGTTCTTTCCCCTGCCTTCCCCACATATGAGGGTTCCCCAAGCTCAGCACACTCCAGCCCCAACCCCCCCATGTTGCCCCTTTGGTAAGGGAGTTTCTGAGTCTCCCTGGCCGGGTTCTTCTGGCTCTCCAAATCCCTTTTTTCCTGGCTCTAAAGCCAGTAGCCTTGTGAACACACCTTGTGCAATTGAGAATCTGTGTATGATTCTGATGTTTTTTGGACTGGGTCTGGCTCTGTCACCCAGGCTGGGGCTAGGGGACACAACCATCATTCCCTGCCAGCCTCAAAATCATGTGCTCCAGTGATCTTCCCGCCTCCGCCTCCGGTGTGGCTGGGATGATGGTCACCTCGACCCAAGACCTCTTGTTTAGATGGGGTTGGAGAGGGGGTCTCCATGCATGATCTGGGCTGGCCTGGGGCAGCCTTGGTCTCCTGGACTCCAGCCATCCTCCCTCCTAAGTCTCCCAGAATGCTGGGATTCCAGGCATGGGCCACTGTGTCTGGCCTTCTGGTTCGTTTTCGAAAAAGGATCGAGGCCATACTCAAGGGCTCAGCCTCATCATCCCAGTACTTTTGGAGGTTGAGGCTAGAGACTGACCCAAGACCATAGGTAGTGACTCAACTGGGAAACTTGGTGAAACCTCGTCTCTACCTTCCTTCCCTAATGAGCTGGGCGTGGTGGCATGTGCCTGCTCATTTGGGCTCCTCAGAAGTCCAGGGAAAGGCACTCTGGAGCCTGGCAGACTGAGGCATGCTGGCCAGGAGTGAGCCACCGCCCTCCAGCCTGAGCAATGGAGTGAGACTCTGATTGAAAGAAATAAAAGAAAAAAGCAAAATAAAGAAGAGTATCCATTCGTCTATGGAGTTGGAATAATTGTGAACAGACAAAGATCATTTCGGAAGGAGTCCCCAGGCTTGAACCTAGAGGTCCTCAAACATGGTGCATAGGCAGATATTTGGACTGTGGCTTTGGAAGCCCGAGATGGGGGACTGCTTGATACCAGGAGTTTGAGACCAGCCTGGGCCATGTAGCAAAACCTTGTCGCTCCATGGAACACAAACACTGGAGTCACAGGTGGTGGCCCCAATGTTCCTGATTACACCGGATGCGGTGGTCACCTTACAGGGCAATCCTTTGCACTTCCCCTCCTGACAGAACATGTGAGTCCAAATTGGGCACCATGGCTTATAGCCATCAGCCCTGCACCCTGGAAAGCTGAGGTGGGAGGCCGCCTGAGCCTAGGGGTCAAGAGACTAGCCCAGGTGAGGTGGCCAGATCTCATCTTGGCAAGAGGATCCCAACATTGAGTCAGGAGTGGTTGCCCCAGGAGTCCTGGCTGCTCGGATGCTGACTCCAGTGACAGAAAAAAACACCTCCCACATGCGTCATGATGGGCATCCAGGACCCCCCATGAGGGCGGGGGATGATGTAGTGGTCAGCAGAGGAAGGGGCTGTCCCCCCACCCAAAGGTGGCATACAAGGTGACCATAAACTGGGTTGGCCATGGCATTGCCACTCTACCTTAATAGCTCTGTGTTCAAAGGCCTCCCTAGTTCAGGGTCATCTGTTCTGTGAGCTCACATACATCTTGCTGTGGGACATGAGTGTGGAGGGTGGAGACAGGCTTTCTGGGGAGTGTGGTCAAAAACGCAGGAAGGATGTGTCCGGTGGCCAGCTTTGAAACCTCTCATGAACGACAGGCCAGAGAATGTCTTTTCCTTTCCCATGCCTGAGGGTGAATCCTTGCCCTGGGTGCTAGGGGTGGTGGTGGTGGTGGTGGTGGTGATTATTATTTACAGTCAGAACCCTCCTCTCTCACACAGGTCAGAGCTCAGTGACATGCTCACAGCCACTTCAGATTCCACCTGCCGCGCTCAGCTGATCCTTATGCCTCAGCCAACCAAGTAGTTGGAGCCATAGGCCTGCATCACCATGCCTGGCTAAACCTTGGATTTATTTTTGATGGCCGAGACAAGGTCTTGCTCCATGTCCTAGGCTGTTTTCAAACCCACAGGCTTAGGCTGTCCATTTGCCTGGGCCTCTAAATCATTTGGATGCCAGGCTGAGCACTTGAGCCCGGCCTGTGGTTGTGGTGGTGGTGGTATTTGCGACTATTATTCTGAATCAGAGTCCCACTCTGTAACCCAGGCCAGAGTGCAGGGGTCCACTCTCAGCCACTGTGGCCTCCACCTGTTGGTCTCCAGTGATCCTTCCACCATGACCTCCCAGGTGGCCTGACGATAGGCCTTTGCCACCACGCTCATACTTGTTTTGGCTTCTTGTAGAAACTATGTGTTGCTATGGTGCCCGTTCTGGTCTTGAAACCAGGGGCTCAAGCCATTCTCTTGCCTCAGCCACCCTGAGCCCTGGGATGACAGGCGTGCGCCCCCACGCCTGGTCTCCTCACCCTTCTCAGACCCCTCCATGAGACCTGAAACCTTTCAACGATGCTGTACTCTGGATAGGGCGGCTGGAGTCACCGGCCGACACTCCTCATGGGAAGTGCCTGGTGCAGGGGTGTGTCTCTCCCTGGGCACCCACACCTCGGCCCGCCTCGCTGCAAAGTGTTGATCTGCAAGCTCACCCAGGGCTTGCCTGGGAGAAAGGGAGGGCATGACTCTCAAACCTTCCAGGGGCAGGGATGGCTGGGTGACTCATGCCAAGACGGTAAGATTTTTGGAACCCTGGAGCTCGAGAGCAAGTTGGATATCATAGCAAGCCCCATCCTCAACCCCAAGAAAAACCCAGAAAACCTTGGTTGATGGCAGGCCTCAGCGGGTGGTTCACCTCCGACCCAGAGCTCAAGAGCAGCCAGGGAGACAAGAAGGCAGAACAAATGCAAAGTCTATTGCTGCAGCAGTTTGGGTTACCCAGGCTGAGATGATGGCCTGAGTTGGGCAGTTTGAGAGAAGCCTGGGCAAACTAGTAAGGAAAGAAAGAAATAAAGAAAGAAGGAAAGAAAGAAAGAAAGA
>NW_007248292.1:0-1047 GCF_000164805.1 Carlito syrichta
GAGAGGTGAACAAGGGTCTTGATGACAAGAAGGAGGAGCCTGGGGAAGGGGATAAGGGCGCTGATGACAACTTGGGGGAGCCTGGAGAGGCATCCGAGGGCATTGATGACAAGGAGAAGGAGCCTGGAGAGAAGGACAAGTGCGTTGATGTCCAGGAAGAAACACCTGGAGAGAAGGAAAAGGGTGCTGATGATGAGGAGTATGAACCTGGAGAGGCGGCTGAGGGCATTGAAGATAAGGAGCGGGAGCCTGGAGAGGTGGCTGAGGGGGTTGATGACAAGGAGGGGTAGCCTGGAGAAGTGGCCAAGGGCATTGATGACAAGGAGGAAGATCCTGGAGAGACAGCCAATGGCGTTGATGAAAAGGAGGAGGAGCCAGGAGATGCAGCCAAGGACATTGATGACAAGGAGGAGAAGCCTGAAAAGGCAAACCAGGGCATTGATATCAAGGAAGTGGAGACTTGAGAGGCAGCCGAGGGCATTGGTGGCAAGGAGGAGGAGCCTGGAGAGGCAGACAAAGGTCTTGACGACAAGAAGGAGGAACCTGGAGAGGGGGCCTAGGGTGTTGATGAGAAGGAGGGGGAGGATGGAGAGATATCCAAAGGCATTGAAGACAAGGAAGAGGAGCCTGGAGAGACAGCCAAGGATGTTGGTGACAAGGAGGAGGAGCCTGGAGAGGGGTACAAGGGGCTTGATGACAAGGAGGAGGAAGCTGGAGAGGCAGACAAGGGTCTTGATGGCCAGAAGGTGGATCCTGGAGAGGGGGCTGAAGGCATTGATGAGAAGGAGGAGGAGACAGGAGAGGAGGACAAGGGGCTTGATGACAAGGAGCAGGAGGTTGGTGAGGGAAACAAGGGCATTGATGACAAGTAGGTGGAGCCTGGAGAGGTGGACAAGGGTCTTGATGACAATGAGGAGGAGCCAGGAGAGGAGGCTGTGGGTGTTGATGACAAGGAGGAGGAACCTGGAGAGTCACCTGAGGCTATTAATGACAAGGAGGATCATGGAGAGGAGCACAAGCATGTTCATGACAAGAAGGAGCGGCCTG
>NW_007248292.1:1504-3195 GCF_000164805.1 Carlito syrichta
CCGAGGGTGTTGATGTTCAAGCAGGAGGATCCTGGAGTGGTGACCAAGGGCATTGATGACAAGGATCAGGAGCCACGAGAGCAGGGGAAGGTCATTGATGACCAGGAGGAAAAGCCTGGCGAGGAGGAAAAGGGCATTGATGACAAGGGGGAGGAGGTTGGAGAGGCTAACAAGGGCATTGATGACAAGGAGGATGAGCCTGCAGAGATGGCCTAGGGCGTTGATGACAAGGAAGAGGATCCTGGAGAAAAGGACTAGTGCATTGATGACAAGGAGGAGAAGGCTGGAGAGGTAGTCAAGGGCGTTGGTGAAAAAGAGGAGGAGCCTGGAAAGGCTAAGCAGAGTCTTGATGAAAAGAAGGAGGAGCCTGGAGAGGTGGATCGGTGTCTTGATGGCAAGAAGGAGAAGTCTGTAGAGGTATACAAGGGCATTGGCGAGAAGGAGGAGGAGCCTGGAGAGGTGGCAAATAGCATTGATGAGTAGGGGGAGGAGCCTGATGAGGCAGCCGAGGATATTGATGACATGGAGGAGAATCCTGGAGAGGCAGGTAAGGGCATTGATGACAAGAAGGAGGAGCCTGGAGAGGCAGCCAAGAGCATTGATGACAAGAAGGAGCCTGGAGAGGCGAACCACTCTCTTGATGACAAGGAGGAGGAGCCTCGAGGTGTGGCCAAGGGCATTGAAGACAAGGAGGAGGAGCCTCGAGAGGCGGACAAGGGTCTTGATGAGAAAAAGGAGGAGCCTAGAGAGGGGTTCGAGGGCATTGATGTGAAGGAGGGGGAGCCTGGAGAGGCGGCCGAAGGTGTAAATGACAAGAAGGAGGAGCCTGGAGAAGTGGACGGGGTCTTGAGGACAAGAAGGTGGAACCTGGAGACTTGGCTGAGGGTGTTGATGAGAAGGAGGGGGAGGCTGGAGAGGCGGCCAAAGGCATTGATGACAAGGAGAAGGATCCTGGAAAGGCAAACAAGGGCATTGATGACAAGGAGGAGGAGACTGGAGAGGCAGCCGTGGGCATTGATGACAAAGAAGAGGAGCCTGGAGAGTCGGACAAGGTTCCTGATGACAAGAAGGAGGAGTCTGGTTAGGGGGTCGAGGTTATTGATGAGAAGGAGGGGGAGGATGGAGAGGTAGCCAAAGGCATTTAGGACAAGGAGGAGGAGCTTCGTGAGGAGGATAAGGGGCTTGAGGACAATGAGGAGGTAGCTGGATTGGCAGACAAGGGTCTTAATGACAAGAATGTGGATCCTGGAGAGGGGCCTGAAGGCATTGATGAGAAGGAGTAGGAGCCTGGACAGAGGACAAGGGGCTTCATGACAAGGAGGAGGAGACTGTAGAGGGAAACAAGGGCATTGATGACAAGGAGGTGGATTCTGGAGTGGTGGACAATGGTCTTGATGACAATGAGGGGGAGCCAGGAGAGGTGGCTGTGGGTGTTGATGACAAGGAGGAGGAGCCTAGAGAGGGGGTCGAGGGCAATGATGAAAAGGAGGGGGAGCCAGGAGAGGTGGCTGATGGTGTAGATGACAAGAAGGAGAAACCTGAAGAGGTTGTCCAGGGTCTTGATGACAAGAAGATGGAGCCTGGAGATTTGGCAGAGGATGTTGATGAGAAGAGGGGGAGGCTGGAGAGATGGCCAAAGGCGTTGATGAGAAGGAGGAAGAGCCTTGAAAGGCCAAAAAGGGTGTTGAAGA
>NW_007248292.1:3672-8181 GCF_000164805.1 Carlito syrichta
AGGAGCCTGGAGAGGTGGCCAAAGGCATTGAAGACAAGGCTGAGGAGCCAAGAGAAGTGGTTAAGGGTGTTGATGACAAGGACAGGGAGCCTGGAGAGGATGACAAGTGCATTGATGACCAGGAGGAGGAGACTGGAGAGAAGGACAAGGGTGTTGATGATGAGGAGGAGGGACCTGGAGAAATGGCTGAGGGCGTTGAAATCAAGGAGGGGATCCTGGAGAAGCGGCTGAGAGCATTAATGACAAGGAGGGGGAGCCGGGATAAGTGGATGAGGGCATTGTTGAAAAGAACAAGGAGCCTGGCGAGGCAGCCGAGGGCGTTGGTGTCAAGCAGGAGAAGCCTGAACTGATGGCCAAGGGCGTTGATGACAAAGAGTAGGATCCTGGAGAGCAGGAGAAGGGCATTGATGATCAGGAAGAAAAGCCTGGAGAAGAGGACAAGGGCATTGATGACAAGCAGAAGAAGCCTGGAGAAGAAGTCAAGGGTGTTGATGAGAAGGAGTAGGAGCCTGGAGAGGTGGCCAAAGGCATTGAAGACAAGGAGGAGGAGCCCGGAGAAGCGGTTAAGGGTGTTGATGACAAGAACAGGGAGCCTGGAGAGGATGACAAGTGCATTGATGACCAGGAAGAGGAGACTGGAGAGAAGGACAAGTGTGTTGATGATGAGGAGGAGGGGCCTGGAGAGAGGGCCAAGGGTGTTCAAATCAAGGAGGGGGATTCTGGAGAGACGGCCGAGGGTGTTAATGACAAGGAGAGTGAGCCGGGATAGGTGGATGAGGGCATTGCTGAGAAGAACGAGGAGCCTGGAGAGGCTTCCAAGGCCGTTGATGTCAAGCAGGAGGAGCCTGGAGTGGTGGCCGAGGGCGTTGATGACAAACAGCAGAGCCCTGGAGAGAAGGATAAGGGCATTGATGACTAGAAGGAAGAGCCTGGAGAGGAGGACAAGGGCATTGATGACAAGGAGGAGGAGACTGGAGAGGCTAACAAGGGCGTTGATGACAAAAAGGAGGAGCCTAGAGAGGGGTTCGAGAACGTTGATGAGAAGGAGGGGGAGCCTGGAGTAGCGGCCGAGTGTGTAGATGACAAGAAGGAGGAGCCTGGAGAGGAAGACCGGGTTCTTGATCACTAGAAGTTGGAGCCTGGATACTTGGCTGAGGGTGTTGATGAGAAGGAGGTGGAGGCTGGAGAGGCGGCCAAAGGCATTGATAACAAGAAGCCTGGAAGGCAAGCAAGGGCGTTGATGACAAGGAGGTGGAGAATGGAGAGGCAACCGACAGTCTTGATGACAAGAAGGAGAATGGGCTGAGGGTGTTGATGAGATGGAGGGGGAGGCTGGAGAGGAGGACAAGGGGCTTGATGACAAGGAGGAGGAGGCTGGAGAGGGAAACAAGGGCATTGATGACAAGTAGGTGGAGCCTGGAGAGGTGGAAAAGGGTCTTGATGACAAAGACGAGGAAGCTGGAGGGGCAGACAAGGGTCATAATGACAAGAAGGTGGAGCCTGGAGAGGGGGTTGAAGTCATTGATGAGGAGGAGGAGGAGACTGGAGAGGAGTACAAGGGGCTTGATGACAAGGAGGAGGAGGCTGGAGAAGGAAACAAAGGCATTGATGACAAGTAGGTGGAGCCTAGAGTTGGACAAGGGTCTTGATGACAATGAGGAGGAGCCAGGAGAGGAGGCTGTGGGTGGTGATGACAAGGAGCAGGAGCCTGGAGAGTCACCTGAGGTGGTTGATGACAAGGAGGTGCATGGAGAGGCGGACGAGCATCTACATGACAAGATGGAGTGGCATGGAGAGGAGGACAAGTGCGTTGATGACCAGGAGGAGGAGCCTGGAGAGAAGGACAAGTGCATTGATGACAAGGAGGAGGAGCCCGTAGAAGCAGTCAACGGTGTTGATGTGAAGGAGGAGGAGCCTGGTGAAGTTGTCAAAGGCATTGAAGACAAGGAGGAGGAGCCTGGAGAAGCGGTCAAGGGTGTTGGTGACAAGACAGGGATCCTGGAGAGGAGGAAAATTGCATTGATGACCAGGAGAGAAGGACAACGGTGGTAATGATGAGGAGGAAGGGCCTGGAGCATGGCCGAGAGCATTGAAGTCAAGGAGGGAGATCCTGGAAAGGCGGCTGAGGGCATTAATGACAAGGCGGGGGAGCCTGGATAGGTGAATGAGGGCATTGTTGACAAGAAAGAAGAACCTGGAGAGGCAGCCAACGGCGTTGATGTCAAGTAGGAGGAGCCTGGAGAGGTGTAGAGGGCATTGATGAAAAGGAGCGGGAGCCTGGGGAGAAGGAGAAGGACAATGACGACCAGGAGGAAGAGCCTGGAGAGGAGGACAAGGGTATTGATGACAAGGAGTAGGAGTCTGGAGAGGCTAACCAGGTCGTTGATGACAAGGTGGTTGAGCCTGGAGAGATGGCCAAGGGTGTTGATGACAAGGAGGAGGAGACTGGAGAGGAGGACAAGGAAATTGATGATAAGGAAGAGGAGCCTGGAGAGAAGGACGTGGGCATTGATGACAAGGAGGAGGAGGCTGCAGAGCATGACAAGGGCATTGATGACAAGGAGGAGGAGCGTGGAGAGGAGGACAAGAGTCTTGATGACAAGGAAGAGGAACCTGGAGATGTAGTCAAGGGTGTTGATGCCAAAAAGGAACCTGAAGAGGTGGACCGGGATCTTGATGATAAGGAGGAGAAGCCTGGAGAGGTAGTCAATGGCATTCGTGAGAAGGAGGAACAACCTGGAAAGACTAACCAGAGTATTGATGACAAGGAGGAGGAGCCTGGAGAGGGTAGCCAAGGTTGTTGATGATAAGAAGGAGGAGCCTGGAGAGGTGAACCGGGGTCTTGATGACAAGGAGGAGAAATCTGGAGAGGCAGCCAAGGTCATTGACGAGAAGGAGGAGGAGCCTGGAGAGGCGGCCAACAGTATTGATGAGGAAGAGGAGCCTGGAGAGGTGGCCACCAGCATTGATGAGAAGGAAGAGGAGCCTGGTGAGGCAGTCGATGATGTTGATGACAAGGAGGAGCATCCTTGAGAGGCAGCCAAGGGTATTGATGACAAGAAGGAGGAGCCTGGAGAGGCGGACCACTGTCTTGATGACATGGAGGAGGGGCCTAGAGAGGTGGCCAAGGGCATTGAAGAGAAGGAGGAGGAGCCTCGAGAGGCGGATAAAGTACTTGATGACAAGAAGGAGGAGCATAGAGAGGGGGTCAAGGGCATTGATGAGAAGGAGGGGGAGCCTAGAGATGTGGACCCGGGTCTTGATGATAAGAAGGTGGAGCCTGGAGACTTGGCTGAGGGTTTTGATCAGAAGGAGCGGGAGCCTGGAGAGGCAGCCAAAGGCATTGATAACAAGGAGGAGGATCCTGGAAGGTAAACAAGGGCACTGATGACAGGGAGGTGGAGACTGGAGAGGCAGCTGAGCACGTTGATGACAAGGAGCAGGAGCCTGGAGAGGGGGACAAGAGTCTTGATGACAAGAAGGTGGAGCCTGCAGAGGCGGACCAGTTTCTTAATGACATGGAGGAGGAGCCTAGAGAGGTGGCCAAGGGCATTGAAGAGAAGGAGGAGGAGCCTCTAGAGGAGGACAAAGGTCTTGATGACAAGAAGAAGGAGCCTAGAGAGGGGGCCAATGGCACTGATGAGGAGTGGGAGCCTGTAGATATGGACCGGGGTCTTGATGACAAGAAGGTGGAGCCTGGAGACTTGGCTGAGGGTGTTGATGAGAAGGAGGGGGAGGGTGGAGAGGCGGCCAAAGACGTTGATAACAAGGAGGAGGAGCCGGTAAAGGCAAACAAGGGCGCTGATGACAGGGAGGTGGAGACTGGAGAGGCAGCCGAGGGCGTTGATGACAAGGAGCAGGAGCCTGGAGAGGGGGAGAAGGGTCTTTATGACAAGAAGGAGGAGCCTGGAGAGGGGCTCGAGGGTGATGAAAAGTAGGGGGAGGATGGAGAGGCAGACAAAGGCATTGAGAATAAGGAAGAAGAGCTTGGAGAGAAGTACAAGGGAATTGATGACAAGGATGAGGAGGCTGCAGAGCAGGACAGCGACGTTGATGACAAGGAGGTGGATCTTGGAGAGGAGGACAAGAGTCTTGATGACAAGGAAGAGGAAGCTGGAGATGTAACCAAGGGTTTTGATGGCCAAAATTGAGCCGGGAGAGGTGGACCAGTGTCTTGATGACAAGGAGGAGAAGCCTAGAGAGGTAATTAAGGGCATTGGTGAGAATGAGGAGCAGCCTGGAAAGGCTAAACATAGTCTTGATGACGAGGAGGAGCCTGGAGAGGTAGCAAAGGGTGTTGATGACAAGAAGGAGGAGCCTGGAGAGGTGGACGAGGACTTGATGACAAGGAGGACAAGTCTGGAGAGGTAGCCAAGGTTTTTGGTGAGAAGGAGGAGGAGCCTGGAGAGGAGGCCAACAGCATTGATGAGAAGGAGGAGGAGCTTGGCTAGGCAGCTGAGGATGTTGATGACAAGGAGGAGGATCCTGGAGAGGCAGGCAAGGGCATTG